>NW_017731427.1:4003439-4009675 GCF_001890085.2 Hipposideros armiger
TTTGAACAAGGGGCCACCACACAAATTTTGTAGCTGGTTCTGCTCATAAGCTTTGAGTATTTTACATACATCATTTGAACCGCATAGCCTGAAATGACAAATTATGCCTTACAGTTATGTGATACTAAGAACCTGGCACAATGGGGAAAAAAATGATGGAAGATTTTCCAACTGGCCAGTCAGGCCCCGGAAGCAGTGGTTCCAGGGCCTTGTAAGAAGGTGGTAAATTTGTTCCTCAGCGTCCAGGAGTTCCTAAAAGGGAATGAGACAATACCTGCTATAAAAAGTTGCCTGTGGAGTATCCAAAAGCTTTCTCAACCCTGGCAGTGGTAACCTGAGGTTTTTGCCCAAAGTTCAAAACTTTGGAATTCATTTAAAATCGTGAACTAGAAGCAGAATTTGCAATGATTTTGTTTCTGTACTCTAAAGAACTATATGCATTAAAATCATAAAGCATGGGCGTGGCTCTATGAACTGTGCTAATCCAGTTTTACTGTGGCTTCAGTGTACATGAGTTTTAGTTCTTTTTTCCCTTGAAACACATGGGCTTTTGGTGAGGGCAACGAGTCAGCAGGTTATGACATCTTTCACCTCATTCTTTACTTAGATCTGATGTGGGTCACAGTTACCAAGGGCTTGACTGATCCCCCCACAGAATGTCATTATTGTTCCAGTCTTATAATTTGCTTTGATCGAGGTGTTTTCAAAAGCAGAATATCTATATGATAACATCAATTGCTTAGTGTCCTTCTGCCTCTCACCTATTTCACGTCATTTTTTCCGATCGTGGAGCAAGAAAATACCTTCCTTTTATACCGTATCTTCTGCGGTGGTTTTCAATTGGGGTGGGGGGTGAATTTCATTCCCCTGGGGAGTATTTGGCAATCTCTGGAGGCATTGTTTATTGTCAAAATTAGGGCTGCTACTGAATTTAGTGCATAGAGGCCAGGGATGCTGCTAGCCTCTTACAGTGCATTGGAGAGCTTTCCCCCCAAATTTGAGCAGTGCTACTAAGGCTGAGAGAAACCCTGCTCTGTCCCTACACATGTTTGCACATGGCTTCTGGAGTCAAGGACTGATGTTTCTGTTTGTTTGCAGATGAGCTCGTAGGTCCGTGGCTTGTTAGTTGCATTTTGACTTTATAGTGAAGGTGTTCTAAATAAGTTAATATTCAGTGGGCAACAAGTTATACAGGTATTTTTTTTTATTATTGTTTAAACTGACTCACTTTGAGTGTTCCGTGCGCACACTTGTTGGCTCTCATGTACGCGGAGCCTTGAATGAGAGAGGCCTCATCCCTCTAGCTGTTCTGTGTGGCTGCCCCCGCACTTGCTGTTTGGAGGCATCTCGTGAGGCTGCGTTCCTTGCTTCTGGTGGCTTTCTGCTCTGTCCTCCTCGGCTCTTTCATTGGTCTTTGTTCCACTCACAGCACTGTCCTGGAGTCACGCTGATGCACATTGTAGGTGGCACAGTCTCCCGGGTGCTGTGAGAGGACCATGCAGTGTTAATACAGTCTAAGCATTTCACCAAACCGGCCTGAGTGACTTCGTCGTGACAGTTAATGCTAAGTGTGGCTTCGACTGTGGTGATGGGACTATTAGAAAACATCAGAGTTTTACTTGAATCCATTCAGGCTGCTGAATAAATTGAGAGATAAAGCGAGGGCCACCATAGGTGTCTTCAGCTTTCTCTGAACCTGTGCCATGTTACACTGCCTTCCCCCCTGCCCCCTGCCCCAAGCTTCTGGAAGGACATGGCTGGATCTTGTGGGCTGAGTTTTATCAATCGGAACATTACTGAAGAGACTATTACACGAGAGATTCCTCTTTGTATTATGTTATCCCTAATGGCAGCTCACGTTTGCTCACTTATTTGCACAAGCACAGCCAGGAGTATGTTCAGCATGTGCACATCTGTCACCTGTGAGGTGCTGTGTGAGCACTGGTGACCAGATACCTAAGAGACTCCCCTGTCAGTGGGCTCACAACAGACTGGGGAGGAAGTACATAAGCTGGGGTATCTGACCAGGATGCATAACTGGCCCAGTATGCACTGGGGCCCTAAGGAGATCACGTCTCCATGATGAAGGGTAAGTCAGCCAACTCAAATCACGGAGAAAAAGTCTTGTAGACAACGAAAACGTAAGTGAAGGCATGTTGTGTATCACTGGAGCGTAGCCACGACACAAGGACGATGAGCTGGCTGTTGGTAGGAGATGAATGTGGAGACGTAGGTGGGTGGCTGTCATGGAAGGCTGCTGTGTCTTCATAATGGCTTGGACTTGGTCCTGTGAGAGAGAGGTTCTCATCCCTACCAGACACAGCACCTGCTGCTTACAACACATGCTGAATAATGCCCCTTTTACTGGCTTGAAATCTGCAATTCCTGTAACCTACCTACAACCTTAATTTAAAAAAGCAATAGAATGCTTTTACCGCAATCTGCAAACAATGTTGCAGAAAAATTGGTCTATAATAAAATAATATGTATTTATGTAAATATTTGAATATAACCTCACTGAGAAATACAATAAAGCAGTGAGATGTGTAAATTAAACTTAGAATAATGGTACGTGCATGCAACAGGCTGGTATAGGTGTGATCATGTTGGGGACTCAACTGCCACGGGAACATGGCAGTGCTGCGATTTCCCAAAATGTTAAGTAATGTTTGCTATCTTCACAATAAGGAAAGAGCAAGGTAGAGGCTTTGCTGGAAAAATGGATGTATGTTAATACTTGTCCAAGTACTTTGTGTTTATGGGCAAAATACCACCCATGTTGCCTTTTGCCCCCATCATTGTGACAGTGGAGAGTCATACGCACCTCGAAACCAGCAGGTACTACCTCTGTTGAGAAACATTGCTTTGGACAACGAGGAGTAAGCGTGGTTATCAGGAGACCACCAGAATTGGATTTGCATGTAGACAGATCATTTTAGAGGGTTTTGACTTGAGTTTGAAGAGCACAAGATGGGAGGCCAGTAGACCTGTGACTGGGCTGCTGCAATAATCCAGATGAGACATTATGCAAACATAGAATAAGGACAGTGATAGGAGGAAGGGAAGGGAGAGAGAGAAAACTTGGAGACACTCGATTGTGATGAGTCAAGTAAGACAGTGACAGACGGGGNTGGAGCAACAGAAGACAGGAAGCGGGTGTGCAGATGGCCGGCGTGGTGAGGGGCACGTTGAATTAGAGCTGGCTCTGGGGAACGTATGTGGTGGCAGGCCTACATCAGACTGAACTCAAGGAGGAGATTTGGGCTAGAAAAAAAAATTCAGAAATCATCAGCATTTGGGTAGTTGAAATGCAGTTCAATGAGCTCACCAAAGAGGGTCGTATAGACTAAAAAACAAGAGTCTTCCTGTGGCAGAACCTTGAGATATACCAATATTTAAAGGGAAGAAAACATAAAACCTTTTGGGGTGGGAGGGTTGTTTTCTATTAGAATATAACACTTTTACTGCAAACTTAGTGGCTTAAAACAGCACAGAATGGCTGGGGTCGGGGGTCCAGCAGTGCTTCGCTGGGTCCCCTGCTTTGGGGGTCTCACAGACTGTAATTGGGGACTGGGACAGGGGAGCAGCTTCATTTGAGGCTCGGCTGGGGAAAATCCTACCGGAAGATCACATGGTTTATGGCTGTTTGTATGGGAATTGGAAGAACTCCATTGTTTGTAGGCTACTGGGTGAGCAGCCCAGTTTCTTGATACCTGTTTTCTGGAAGACACTGTCAGACCCTAGAGGCCACCCTCAGTCCCTCGCCATGTGGGTTTCCCATCATGGTCAGCAAGGGACAGAGAATCTCCTAGCTACATCTGCAGCCCCATGAGTTTCCTGGTGGGAAACAGCAGAAGTCCAACAGTCCGACCCTCTCTGATGTGGTGAGTAAATAGGCCTGAATTCCTTCTCTCAAGAGTGACTCTTGGTTACCAGTTGTCCTGGCTGCCTTTTACTTGTGGCCCCCAGGGACTTTGCCTGCGCTGTCCCATTCAGGACAAGTATATCTCTTGGAGGATCACTAGCTCGCTCCATGTTACTCTTCAGAACCAAAGGAAAGGAACCCCTGAAAACGGCTCCATGTGCCAGTCAGTCAAAGCTGGACCAGGAATGTGCCTTTAGGATGTCTGGGTGGCATTTGGTGACACACACTGACCGATGCCATCTCAGCAGCCTGCCATCCTGCCTCTGAAGTCCAGCCCATGTCTATGCCTCTTCCCTTGTCAGGCTGTGTCCATGTACTGAGACCTCCATTTACAAATGGTATGTCTCATCCTTACAGACTCCTCCTGAATGTGACAGAGAGATGCCTAATGGCCTCTGCATCACCCCCGTCGTGGGCCCAACGCCCGTGTCCTCCTGAGAAGCACCTGTGGAAGCCCTCTCCTTCCATGTGATAGCACCAGGTGGGGGCCTTTGGGAGGTTATTAGGGTTAGACAAGCATTGCGTCCCGCACTCTAAATTCCAATACTGTTTTTATCCGCTCCACAGGCTCATGTAACAGGTCCTCTAGCCAATGGCTGCAGCTGTATGTCCATAAAGTAGGCTCTTTGCAAAAGAACCACATGCCAGGGAGCCCTCTCAATTCTCAGCCATATTTGTCTCTATTATAAAAACCCTCACAGGCAAAGAAACCCTTGACTACCAAAAATAATGATCTCTGTCTACACCCCACCGCGCAGTAATGAGAATGGCTTTTCCTCTGTGACCTATGAAATCCACGTTCGTTCCCTTTCTAGGTCTAATCTATCTACAGCTTAGGCACCCCACTTGATTAGGAAGGCAAATTAGTGGAAGCCAGGTAGAAGTGGATTAGGGCGGAGATAATGATTTGAATATATGTGCATAAATAACCTAGGCCGGCCTTTGGGAGACGGCATTCCAAGTATGGAGGCTTAANGAACTCCCTGGTGCCGTCAAATTACTCTTCTAAGTCCCCTCTGAGATGTCTTGCTAGTATCTAGCAGGAAGTTTAACGCTGTATTTGTAACTGTCTAAAAATGAAATTGAAACAAAGGAAGGACCCCCAGAATGTGCTTATTTTTAATATGTGTAGAAAATTTTAATTTCAAATGGAAATGATGCTTCCTAACCACAATGGGATATAACCTCACAGCTGTTAGAATGGCTGTTATCAAAAAGTCAAGAGATAAATGTTTGTGAGGAAAGGGAACCCTTATACGCTGTTGGTGAGAATGTAAATTGGTGCAGCCACTATAGAAAACAGTGTGGAGCGTCCTCAAAAAATTAGAAACAGAGCTACCACACAATCCAGGAATCCCACTTCTGGGTATTTATCCAAAGGAAAGGAAATCAGGATCTCAAGAGTTATTTGCACCCCATGTTTGTTGCAGCAATATTCACAGTAGGACACGTGCTGTGTGATCTCACTTATATGTGGAATCTAGAAAGGATGAATTCATAAACCCAGGGAGTAGAATGGTGGTTGTCAGGGTCTGGGGGGTGAGGGGGTGAGTCATGGAGCGGGGCGTGGAAATGGGAAATGTTGGTCAATGAGTACAAACTTTCAGTTTAAGATGAATAAATTCTGAGGATCTAATTAATGTTCTAATGTAGTGACTATAATAGCCATAGTGTATTATATACTTGAAATTTGCTAAGAGAGAATATCATAAATGTTTTTACCACACAAAAATGGTAATTATGCGAGGTGATAGATGTATCAATTAGCTTGTGGTAATCATTTCACAATGTATACAAATGTACCTTTAAAAAACCCGAAACTCCATGTTGTATAACCTAAATCTATACAATTTTATTTGTCAATCATACCTCAATAAAGCTAGAAAAAAGCAATTAAAAAACATAGTTTCATGACCTGACACTGTGAAAACAAATTAAGTAGACAACATTTGTCTAAGAGTACCAATCGGACTTTTTGTATTCTGTTTAAAAATAGGGTTTCTAATTTTCATTCATTAAACAGATTTTAAAAATCAGGTGTCTACGTTGTTCCAGGCATGTTTCTACATGCTGGTGACACAGTGATAAAGAAGTGAAGGTCTAGCGTCCATCTCATGTTCTATCAGGTGGTGGGACTAGCGCCTGGGCCAGACAGAGGACAGGCGTCCTGTGCGTCTCAGTGGAAGGACGACATAGGAGCCGGCAACTGCTGTACAAGGTGCAGGGCATCATGGGAGCATTTAGGTGACACATCTGCCCACTCAGGGAGGCCCAGGGGCAGCAGAGGCTTTCCTAGGAATGGACAGCAGCC
>NW_017731427.1:4014818-4023895 GCF_001890085.2 Hipposideros armiger
GTCTTTACGAGATTAAAAATTCATATTACACCCTTGACCTGTCCAGAAATAAAACATGACTGTACTGAATGCAAATTTTCCCACCCGTTTGGATACCCAAAGCAGGGAGGAATCATATTTCTTTCACATTCACAGCCTTTTAAAAGATGACTTTCCCTACGCTCTGCAGTTTGGTGAATATGTAAACACGCATCCAGTTTGAAGGTCCCAAAATGAGTTTAGAGAAATGTGTTCATGAATCCTTACTGCAGCTGTAAACATGATAATGTTTACATTCCCCATTCTATTGATGGAGATCTGGATGCCAGGGAAATTAAGCAATTTGTGCATCGCCTAGGAGCTTCAGTGTGTCGCCGGTCCCCTTACTGAGTTCCTGTGGGGCTTAGATGAGCCTGACATGAGTTGAATTCTGAGAGTGTTTTAGACAGAAGAGAGAAAATTGACCCCTTCCCACATCACACAAATGGCTTCATTGCCAAGAGGTCTTCCTGCTATGGAGAGATGTCATGTTTGCTGAAATCATTTTGGAAATTCAGTGTCAAATCTCATTAGCACAGAGGCTCCCCATAACTGTAGGTTAATTCACCATGATGAGTATTAGTTAGAATGGAGACCAAGGTGTTCCCTGCAGTGAAAGGGATTCACCTTGTCAAGCTCAGTAATATGAAACCTTTGAAGACAGCGCCGTCCCGGTGCATCTGACCCCAGAGCAGATGACTTTTTAGCATGTACTTCTCCATACAGTTCAGACACTAGGAAATCATACCGCTGATGACACATTACATTTCCTAGGTTTATGATATAGTTTTAAAACAAAGACCAATAATTATTAAAAAGTCACTTTTGATTTAAAAGACAATATTCAAACCCAGTATTATGTTTTCTGAATGTTTCATGTGTGAACTAAAATTTGCACTCACTAAACATAATAAATATTACACCTCACAGTTAAAACTCTATTTCACAGGATTAAAATTTAAACACCAATAAAAATCTCCAAGTGGTCACATAGAATGACAAAATCGAAGAACTCAATCGTTTACCATCACTGTGTTATTGTTTTTTTGTTTTGTTTTAATATGTACTGTTTAAATGCAGCACAGTGCAGAGAAAGGGCATGGAAGACAGGGACGGAGTTCAGAGCGTGTCACACAGTTCAGAGCTATTATATTACCGTGACCCCGTCAGTGTCATGGAATGGCTGTGTAATTGGGAATTCCCCCAATTTAACTTCCATGTCGACCACGATATTTATTAAAGAAGAGTAATACAACTGTGTTAATGTGTAGCTTACATATATGTTTTTGAAGTTTATTAGTAACCACAGCAACCGTTTGGGACTTAGGCTAACACCATATACCCCCTCCTTCCCCCGTCAGGGGGTGCATTTTACCACTGACTTCATTTATCGCTGGCCAGTTCATGATCATGATAAAAAGCAGACAGGTTTTAGTCAGTTCAGTTACTCATTTCAAATTCTCTACAATCCATGCACTTACCCCCCTTTTCACCCCAGTGCCTGCCCCTGGGTGTGGATCTGCCCACCTTCCCTACCATCTGATATGTGTCCATAAATGAAATAGCTGTACTGAGTACCTTCATGTCTCCTGTAATTACACCCAGCAATCCTAGATTTTAAAACTGTGAATCCATTGATGTTGAATGCCACTGTGTGTGGTGGTTCTGGGCTGAACGTTTATGTCCGTTACCAACTCCTATGCTGAGACCCTGTCGCCCGATGTGAAGGTATTAGGACGTGGGTCTTTGAGAGGTAGTTTAGGATTCAATGATGCCATGAGGGTGGAGCCCTCGTGAGTGGAAGGAGCGCCTTTGTCACAGTCAGGGGACAACTTGGCCCCCCCCCCTGCCCTCAGCCAGGTGAGGACACAGCAGGAAGCTGGTAGTCTGCAGCCTGGAAGAAGGTTCTAGCCAGAGCTCAGCCATGCCAGCACCCTGATCTCAGACCCCCAGCCTCGGGAACTGTCAGAATTACATTTCTTCGGTTTATAAGCACCCAGCCGATGGGATTTTGTTATGACATCCCGCATAGATGAAGACAGGAGTGTTGAGGATTTTTTTCACGCGGAAGCCACAGATCAACCTTAACTCCAGTGGTGTGAATGGACCAGGGTGACAGTGATGCCTGCCCTCTAATAACAGTCTGACATAAGACTACATGTGGCCTGAGAAACAGATTTCGCCTTGTATTCTAGGCACTATTAAAAGGCTCTAAAGTTATGAAGCTTCTAATGGGTTAGAGAGAATAATAAAGATAATCAGGAATTTGAAACGACACCCAGCTCAGAGGAAATCGCACCACCCCACCTTGCTCGTAAGTGCTCTGTGTGCTCATGTCTAACATTTTGCCCAAGGCCTTCATCAGAGCTAAATGAAACCGAGGATACTCCCTCACCACCTCATCAAAAGGAAATTTGGGCATTTTCATAAGCAAGGTTACAGGCGCAGACACTCCACAGTCAGGAATGCCAGCCCTTGCCTGATTCGCTGTGTCCCTGTTAGAGCCGCTGACTGAACGGAGCCCTTTGGCGTGCTGCTGGGTGTTTGCACAGCCCTGTCCTTGGCTACAGCATTTTCTTCACAGAGGACTCTCAGCCAATATGCAACCACAAGCAGGCATCTGGAAATGGCTGCAATCGCCCGAAGCAGACCTGTCCCAGTTGGCAGATAAGAAAGACAAGTGGAGAGCTCTAATACACCCACAAAGCTTCGTCAACCGTCTCTCGTCTATCAAACAAACGGCCTTACAGAGACTCAAATGTGTTTGTTGTTTTGAGCTACTTAATTTTCCAAATATTTAAGTGTAAGGAGACCATTCTGAATACGCAGTATTTACCTGCTGTGCAGGCAACCTTGCTATTTGCCTCTCTCCTAGAGTTTTAGGTAGGCTTTTCCTAGTTTGGTGGTCGTTACTGAGGAGTGTGTCTCCTCGGTAGTTTCCCAGAATGTCACAGAGCTAGACAGTTAGCTGAGACAGGACCCTATGTTAGCTGTCCTCCCACACACACACCACAAAGTCAAACCACTGCAGATTGCATCAATGGAATTACAGGTCTCCTCTCACTCTGAAGGCTACACTTGACCTGAAGAGTTTCTCAGGATTTGTGTGTCCTACCTGGTGGGAAATTTCCCCCTGCAGCCCTAGCTGATTCCTCTTTGCTTTAAGTGTTTCTCCTGCTCTAATTAAATCCAAGGCAACAAGTTTGAGACCATGATGTACAGCAACTGTTCAGCAGAAACACAAAGAGAGCTAAAGGGCAGTCACAGTGGTGGCATCAAGTGATTCTCTCTGTTAGAGAAAACATATTGAGTCTATTTCTGTTTTTCCAGAGGTAGAACTATTATAATAAGCTGCTATGGGAATCAAGTTTGACATTTCTACTTCTAAGGAAATTGCAGAAGCATTAATAGGTGGGAGTGGTGTGCAGACATTCAGTGCAGACATCACCCTGTGCTCAGCTCACTGCATATGTGCACCAACATTGGGGGAGGGAGAGTAGGGAATATGGTCCTGAGGTAAAGCTATGTCCCCAGGGCTGGAAGTTCCTTACTATGTCTGGTTGCACTCTTCATTTTTACTGGTCTCTGCATTGATATCATCCCGAGAGCATTTATACATAATGTCTTGTGGGTGCAAAATAAGCTTTATTTTCTTAAAGGAAGATTGGGATCAGATATATGGAGAGATTTGTGCATCTTTCACAGGGTATGGACAGGAAACAGTGTCTCTACTTGGTGAGGAAATGAGCTCTGGAGTCAGCCAGTTAGGTTCACGCTCAGCTCCACCGTTAGTGAGTACGAGACCTCAGGCAGATTGTGCAGCTGCTCTGTGTTTCAGTCCTCACTGGTCAAATGAAGCCATTGAGAAGATTCAATGGGATAATATATGCACAGTTAACCATAGTGGCTGGTGTGTGGTAAGCTTTCAAGTTTAGCTGCTACCGTGATTGTCTCCAGGACAAGTGAGAGCTGGAAGAACGACGAGTATCTGCCATTTGGAAGCCACTACTTTGAAACAGTTAATTTGCTGCACATGACTCTGTTACGTGGCTATAGTGCTGTTTTCAATTTGACTAAATGCAAAAACGATTTCAGCTTTTGAATTTTATGTTTTATTTGGATAAGAACAGGTAACATGAGCTCAACCCTCGTCACACACTGTCAGGTGCACAATACGGCATTGTTAACAGTAGACAGTGTTGTACGGCAGATCTCTAGACCTTATTCATCCTGCGTGGCTGAAAAGTTATACATATTGTTGAACAACAACTCTTCATTCCCCTGGCAACTGCCATTCTGTCTGTTTCCACGAGTTTGGGAAACAGGCCTGGCCATACCTGACCTTCACCAGCCACACCATTAGGGGTGGGATCAAGATGGGGCCAGGGTCAGAGGTGGAGGGGAAGGGGTACCATGGCGTGTGGTGCTGGGTGTTAAAATTTTGCTCTGTATTTTGGTGTGATCCTTTCGTCATAGCTGTGTCAAAGTGGCAGCATCAATCTGTTTGTATTTCATGTTGTGAAATAAGTTTCTAAGGCATTCTGAAGCTAAAATCCTGTATTTACTTGAATGATTTCAAAGCCTGTGTGTGAACCGTGGTGGGGAACTCCCTGAAAGGGGCAGACACACAGTTCAGTTGGGAAGAAGTGGCCCAAGTCCTTCTCTTCCTCCAAAGCCCTATTCTGATTTTCTGTGATTAACAAAAATCCTGCTATCTAAAAGTCATGCACACAGGAAGTGAGTGAACATCCTTGCTAGCAATTAGTATTTCCTTAACACAGGCACACGTCTCTGTGTCTGAGCACTCCTTTTTGCCTCGGTAATGCTGTCTTCCCTGAATTTGTTGAAACCCTTACCTTTCTTTCTTCTATACCCGTCTCAAATTCTGTGTGATTCAAGAGAAAAATTTTAAATTAAGGAGTTTAGAGTAAACCTTGTAAGCCAACCTATCCCAAATTGTATTCCTCTAAACACTAGTAAGTCTACTTGAAAAAGGATTTCTTGGTCAAATAAAGTTTAGGAAACACTGAGCCCTGTTTCTTCCTTCTAGGAGACTGCCAGTGCTCACCGTCCCATTAGCTTTCAAAGCTCTGTAACCGAGGGGACTCTATGTTGGTCATAATGGTCTTCTAATACATATATGACCACAGCACCTGCCCCCTCTTTGCTTTTCATTAAATATCTCTGAGCTTGCTTTTCCATACACAGGACAGTTTTTGAAAGCCCTTCCTTAGGCACAGGGAAGAACCGACAGTATTAAGTGAGGGATAACCTCATAGACTGTGTTTTCACTGAATTGGCCTGGGTTGGGATGGGGAGCTTCATCTTGGGCCTCCATAGTTCAGCAGCCACTGCCAGCCCGGAGAATAGATGCTAAGGGCAGAGTCAATGGGCTTAGGCAGAGGAGGGCAAACAGAGAAAAGTCCTGTAGAGGTGAATACCCTCAGGTTGGCTCCTGAGGGCATGGGCTACAGCTGAGTTTAGCTTCAAGAATAGATGTGTGGGAGAAAGGAAAGGCCACTTCTAGAAGCAAGGCCAGGATGATTTCAGTTTTGGCGTGCTGGGTTTCAGGTGTTAAAGAATCACATAACTTAAGATATTCACAGGGTGATTGGAAGTGCAGGGCAAAGTTTAGAAGACAGGCCTAATTTTCGAAAAGAGGTTGGGAAGTTATTCCATAAAATAATAGTTAAAGCATATTGCTGGCCATGGTCATTGTGTTCAGGTTAAGAAGTGCAAATTTCCCCCCTTAAAAAATTCTAATTGTCTGTAAGTTAACCACATGGTTGTCTTTTGTAATGTATATAATTATTTTCTTTTCTGAGAAGCTCTGCTGATTTTTTTAAAATTAAATTTATTGGGGATGCCAATGGTTAATAAAATTACACAGTTTTCAGGTATACAATTCTGTAATACAGCATTTGTACATTGCACTGTGTGCTCGCCACCCAGAGTCAGTTCTTCCATCACCATATATTTGATCCCCTTTACCCTTATTTACCAATCCCCTCCCCGTTTACCTTCTGGTAACCACTAAACTATTGTCTGTGTCTATGAGTTTTCATTTCTTTGTTTGTCTTGTTCTTTTGTTGCTTTTAGTTTTATATCCCACATGAGAGTGAAATCATGTGGTTCTCGACTTTTTCTGTCTGATTTATTTCACTTATCATAATAATCTCAATATCCATCCACCTTGTTGCAAATGGCAGTGTTTCGTCTTTTCTTATGGCAGACTGGTGCAGCCGCTATGGAAGGCAGTGTGGCGGCTCCTCAAAAGAATTAAGAATAGAATTACCACATGACCCAGCAATCCCTCTCCTGGGTATCTACCCAAAAAGTCTGAAAACATTTCTCCATAAAGATATATGTACCCCTACGTTCATTGCAGCTTTATTCACGGTGGCCAAGACATGGCAACACCCAGAGTGTCCTTTGATAGATGATTGGATAAAGAAGATGCGGTATATACACAATGGAATATTATGCAGCCATAAGAAAAGATGAAATTTATATATATTTTTAGAACTTTTTGGTTTAATCACACTTCTACCACATTTCTTTAAAAAACATAGTCGTTTTTAACCCTGTTATTGTTCCCATCCAGTTCTTTGCAGGCTGTCAAAAGCACAAGCTGCAGGGGAAATGATAGGAAGATGACGGGTGGAATGCCAGTCCTAATTAGAGACTTGATTGCTCGGTAATAAAAAGGCTCATATTTGATTTGGATGGTTGTGGGCTGTCAGGTAGAATGAATCAAATATGTCTGCACTTTCATTTCCAAATGTGAAAAATGTGAATGTGCATTATTTATTTTGTATTTCATGGCTATAATTAATTATGTGTCTGTGGAAATGATGTCCCCAAAGACAGCCAATTTTATGTTCAATCTGTATGTGCATTTGTAAAACTAATTTGCACTCATTAAAATTTTTAAGGCTTTATTTGAGTGAAACTCAGGAGGACTTTCTGGGTATAAAACACACAAAATACAAAGCAAAGTCTAATTTCAGTTTTTACTAGTGAGTGAACTATTCAATGCCTGAAGCATTGAGCTAGATATGATTGCAGTGGATATGGTTTGGCTATAAAAAAATAAATAAATAAAGACAGACTTCCTTCCCAGAGAGTGCTTTTAAGCTTGTTTGGAAAACTAGGTTATAAAACAAATGAACATAATGTAATCTGAACTTTTGTTGCTTGGTGAAAGAATGTTATGTTTAGTCAATGAGATAGTAAACCTGTGAGGAGCTGAGCAATTTTTTTAGGTAACCTATAGAGATTTGGACGTTATTTTGCCTTTTTGATTTTGGAAATTGCCTGTCATTTCTTCCAGTTTTCACTTTCAATATTTGCCAACTGTATTAACCACTGATATTAAAGTTTCAAAGATATCGTTTCAAGTGGTATAAAAAAAGCATTTCTTCCTTGTCAGTGTCAATGGTAAATTGATTTACTTTTGAGCAGATCAACAATTGGTGTGTGATATTGCAAATAATTTGCTTATCCGAAGTTCACTATAATTAAACCTATTCATTGTCATAGGATATAATTGAAGCCATTAAGACAACATTTATCAAAAAATTTTTTTCTAATTTTTATTTATTCACATGATTATAAATCCCTATGTTCTCCTAGTTGTGCTATAATTTGTGATATGTTAGGTAGTTCACATACTAATTTCATTAAAAATGATGTTATTAATAGTAGTCAATGAGTATATGAAGAATATTTATGTCTAAAATAAGTAGGTTGGCTTCCATAGGTTATGAGTGTTCCATTCCTTTGTCAGTATTGTTTTGTTAATTTTCAGCATCATGATGATGGTAAAACCAGCTGATTCCTCTGTTTTATTTGATCCAATTTCAGAGATCACTACCCTCAACAAGATGAAGCAATTATTTCCCTCTTTATTTGGTGCTTTCAGAGACCATTAAGCTTATTTTGTCCACGTTGAGAAACAAAGTAATTTTCTATTCAAGGTATTTCAGATTCTCAACTCGTTTTTCATCGTGTCAATCCCATTCTGCTAGAAGTCAGACTTTTCAGCAGGCCTAGCTGTGGCTAGAACATGGTCACGAACTTGGAAGTAAGATAAAAAAAAGGGGCCCTGAGGTGTCAGTCATTGTCATAAAGCCTCTACAGTTATTCCTAATGGTGATGTTGAGTCCCTTTCAGGTTTAACCTAAGGAAGGTAAAGGATTAGGAGCATGGAGGGAATTGCATATTCAACCAACCATAGCTGGAGGAGACAGACCTGGTCACCTCATAGGCCTCCACCAGCAAACAGGTTGAAACCCTACGATTAGCGTGGATCCTCCATGGAGCCTGGCACAGAGAGGGCAGCAGAGCAAGGGCAGGCCCTCAGGAACACCACTGGCAAAGAACAAGAACCTTAAAGAGACTACAAAGGACACCCAAGAGCAGGCACTGGCAAGCAGGAGACCAGGAACCAAGGAAGCAAGAGCCTTCCAGAAAGACCTCAGCGTCAGATACAGCAGGGGGGTGCTGAGAGAGAAAGCCATGCCTTCAGCTTCACAGCATGGACACCAGTGCTTACTGCTGCCCGAGTCACCGCAGTGCTGTGATAAGGGTGACAGCTGGATCCCAATGAGGAGAAAAATGAAGACGAGACAAGGATGAGAGGCAGCATGATCTTTCATGAAAACTGGTTGAGTTGTGTTTATGGGCTCTTGGCGTATACTAACTGCTGAATAACTGGAAATTAATAAAATAGTTCTTGTTAATAGTAGCATATGGCACTATGTTCACCAAGAATTAGACTCTGGATTTTCTCTTACGGCACTTAGAGATACACTATGATATTAAAAGTCATAAAAATTCTCAACTCTCTCTCTCTCTCTCTTTCATGTTAATTTTGGGCATATAAAGATTCTAGAATTTCACATAATAGCTATTCTTGAGAACTGTAGGTCTTATTATGTCATATCAGCAGATTTTACTCACCTATCTAAATTTTTTCTTCTCTTTCTTCTTTTTATTTATTCTTAACTGTATGAAAGTTACCTGCTTTCATATAACCAGTTAGTTGAACAACTTCT
>NW_017731427.1:4025880-4026948 GCF_001890085.2 Hipposideros armiger
AGGCATTTACTCCAGAGTAATTGAAATTTATGTTTACATGACACTCACACAGAAACGTTCATAGCAGTTTTATTTGTAGTAGCCAGGGACGAGCCAGCCCAGGTGTCCTTCGGCAGGTGAATGGTTAAGCAAACTGGGGTGTGTACGTACTGTGGGATACTGTTCAGCAATACAAGGGAATGAACTTGATATTTACAACAATCTGGGTGAATCTCCAGGTAATCATACTAAGTAAAAAAAAAAAATATTCCATTTAAATAGCATTCCTGAAATGACAGAATTTTAGAAAGCGTGGTAGATTAATGGTTGCCTGGGATGAGACGGAGGATGAGAGGTGGGTATGGTTATGGGGGAACAGGGAGACCCCTGGGGTCATGGGAAGGTCTTTATCTTGAATGTGGTTGTGGATGCGAAAGCCTACGCAGGTGCTGACATTGACTGGAACTAACTAAATGCACGTTCTCACCACGAGGACAAGCAAAAGTGGGGAAATCTAAATACATTTGGGTGTTATCAGTGTAAATATCTTGGCTGTGATGTTATATACCATAGTGTTTGACAAATGTTAGTATTGGGGAAACGGAGTAAAATATACACAGAACCTCTTTTGTATGATTCTTAGAACTGCAAGTAAGGACACAAGACACATTTTCCGTTAGAAATAATTTAGTTTTCTTCTCATCGCCTGGCCATACAGAGCGGTGAGCTTGCTTGTTTTCCATCAGAACCTGAGCCTGTGGTGCCCGACATAGCATTCACCTTGGCAGCTGCTTGCCTTCGCTCCCTCTGAGTGCAGCGGGGCCTTGCCACCTGCAGGTAGCTACTGGATGAGGTCAGTTCTCGCTGCTGATGCAAAGTCCAGAGAGTTTCAATTATTCATGATTTTTGAAAGTGTGCATTTGTCTCGGGACTCAAACCGCCATAGCATCCGTATTCTCACCGGAGGCTGAGTGTGCAGTAATCTCTAAGCTACTGCCCCGCTGCAGCCAGTCCAAAACACCGGAATTGAGCTTGGCGAGCTCGGCTTTCACTTCATCTTCCTCAGGATAATGTCAAGTGTGCCTGCTG
>NW_017731427.1:4030363-4032298 GCF_001890085.2 Hipposideros armiger
TATATGTATGTATATATATTTCTTGCCTCACTGCACTGACAGGGTCCTTCAAGACAAGGTTGACTAGAATTGCTATTACATGAGATTCTCGACTTGTTCCTGATCATAATTATTTAATCATTAAGCTTGAAATTGTTGTATATTTTGTTAATGAGCCATCTTTTTCCTTTTCCACTTTTCTCAAAATTTTTCTTCTGAATGGATGCTGAATTTTCTCAAATTTTCTGTCTCTAATGAGATAATCATGGGGTTTAACTCCTCCTATAGGTTCATGTGATATAGTTCATTAATTCATTTGTCTATACATTTTTTTCTACTAAAACTTTCCCACTGTTTTATTCTTTTCATATGTTGTTAGACTTGGTTTGTAATATTGTTTCGGGTTTTCTGTCAGTGTCCTGAGCCAAGTGGGCCTGTCGTATTTCCCTCTTGCACTGAACCCATCAATGTCACATTGTAAGCTTAGCTGGAGCACATTCATGGTGCCCTTTTTCTACACCTTGAAATGGTTTGTGCAACATGCATTTGATCCTTGACTATGGCAGAACTTTCTGTAAACTGTCTGGGCCTGATGTTTTCTTTGAGGAAAGGGTTCACCCACTGATAAAGATTCAACAGAGGTTATGGAACTGTTTGGATCTGTTAGTTTTCGTTCAACCCTTTACTCTGCCAAGATTTACGACACACTATCGTCCCTATAGCCTCCTCATCGACTTTCAGAGCTTGGGTTTATTTGCAGAAAGATTTTTTATTTTACCCTCACCCTTGAGCAAACCTTGGCTTGTCTCCTGGCTCTACAACCCATAGGCTGCCAAACCCAAAGCTTAAATGTATTCTGTTCATTAAATGTCTTCAGGGGAAAACTTGGTTTCCATGCTCTGCCTACCTCTGTGAAGTCATCCTTTCTCTTTGTTTTGGGGTTCTGACTATTCCTTAATTTCTTGACAGAATGTTAAGAAATGTTAACATGATGTTAGGAAATGTTAACAAAATTTAAAATATATTTTCTTACTTTTATGCAATGGTTTTAGTTGTTTTTAGCTAAAGGATGGTTGAGGTCTCTAGACATTGATGCCACCAGAAATACAGGCTTCTTTTTTAATGGTAAGATTTGTTTAATTCCTAAGGTGCTTCAGGACCTGCTTTCTTTATTTTTATTTTTATTTTTTTATTATTTTTTTTGTGTGTGATTTTTTTTAAATAAATTTTTTTTAATTGTTAGTTTCAGGTGTACAGAACAATGCAATAGTTACCCTTTTCACCCTCACAAAGTAACAACCCCCCCCATCCACTGCCCTCCCACCCCCGATATCATGCTTATCTATTACAATTCCATTGAATCCGGATTCAATGTTTTCTTTATTTTTATTTCCTCAATTATTTCTTTGTTTCTGGACAATGCACTAGCAATTTCTGTCTGAATATGTTAACTGCTTATATTGTTGTATTTTTGTTGCATTTAGAGCAATGGCATTACCTAATTATAAAAATACTGCCTTTTTTCTTCATGGTAGGTCCTGTGGGAGATGCTGGAGGTCAGATGAAGAGCAAGAAGGGCACATAGCATGGAGTGACCTTGAAGAGGGCATGGCCGACCTTGAGCAGAAGTGAGCCCAGCAAAGGAGGCTGCAGGCTGAGGTGGGGGATATTCCAGACAGATTATTTCATATCTATGGAAAGAAGTGATTTAAAAGGGAATGTTTAAATAGACCCTTGGTAGCCTGGTCACATGCAACTTATTTCAGTCAATCAGATTAAATCTTTTTATTTCAAACCATTTCCTTAAGTCTTATTTTAGAGTAAATCTTTAAGTGCATTTTCAGCCATGCTTTCATTTATCATCAGCTCAACCTAATGCCACAAGTATAATTAGAGAATCTTTTAGATATGTGGGCACTTAAAGAAAATGCTCTTACTTGACATTTGATTTTGTGG
>NW_017731427.1:4034284-4039928 GCF_001890085.2 Hipposideros armiger
TTCGAGATTCTGCTTCTCCATGAAGCCTTTCTACAACATTCTACCCCCCAGTGACATCCTTCTCTGGGTTTGTCATAAGCCTAAAGGACATTGTACTTGAATGGCACGTTAGATATCCTTCAGTTGGCTTATCTTACAGGCTGGAAAACTTCTCTGCACTCTATCTGCCAGCTGAGTTTTCTAGTCTCTGCATGGACATGTCCCCCAATGGAGACTTTATGTCACTTCTCTAGAATGTTCCTTACACTGCTCCATCATATGCTGTTCTGATTGTAGAATTATTGAGGAGAGATGGCAGAGACATTAATCACAGGCGTTCTAGATCTAGGTGGCCCAGGTTTGGACCATCACGGGCCAATTGTTAGCTGGGTGACCTTGGTCAAGTTACTTAACGTCTGTGTCACTCATTGTCTGCATCTATAAATGGGAATAAAATCACACTGATGGCTATTACTTCAGAGGTATTAATGAGCATGATGAGCTTAGAATATTGCCTCCATCTGGAAATATGTGTCACCTGTTATTTTCATCATGCCCACCTTTTATAGCCCCATGGAATTTAGCATATTGACAGAAAACTCAAACTGCCCCAAATATCAATTTATATAACTTACACTGTGAGATTTCAGAAGCGAAGTCATGGTGTGAACTTGAAATGATATACATTCTGAGTTTCATTATTCCGTTTTAGCTTAGGCCATGCACTCACTCCGGCCCAGTGACAAGCCACCACATTCTGGGTGTGGTAAATCCTTGGGGTTTACTAGGCTTTGATGAAACGTGGGTGCTTGACAAGTGCCCGAGGCTTCGGGAGTGGTACTGAGGAAGCTGTGCGTGGTGGATGGATTCACACCACGGCCAAGTCAGGGCGAACTGTCCTCAGCCTGTAAGCTTGGCAACAGTGTAACTGACATCACTCTATTCTCATAGCCCCAGGGTGTGTGCTGGGCTGGGCCCTGGATTCCGGTCCGTTTCGATGGGTGCTGTGGGGGACTCAGTCAGGGATCCACCAATCCTGATGTCATCGATCATCCTGAAACAAGGTGGTATTAAAATCAGGGCAGAAATCAGCCATGTGGTTAAGCGCTCAGGTGTGTGTTTGTACTTCTGTCTCGGCCACATTCGCACATCATCTCTGGTCTGGTTGTGAGAGGGATGCAGTATTCCAGCTACCACGTGCAGACAGGATGACATCCCGTCTAGAAGAGGTGTTTCCTTCTTTTTAATGCTTATCATGAAGACACGAATTCCCACCTTGGGCTACCCACATCCCCTGCCCTGGCTGGAAGGGGGGCTGGAACGGATAATAGCGGGCGTATTCGGTCTGAGGTGGGAGAAGAATAAGCAGTGAGGGTCTATCCCAGGAGCGTCAGGCGCTGTGTTTCTTTCTGGAAATATACTTAAGAGCAAAATAGAATGTGCTGTCATAGAGCTTTCAGGCTAGGGGAAGAGACACATCAGTAAGGAGGGAATTGCATTCAGGGTGACTAAGGAGACCAACGGTACAGGCATAGGAAGCGACTGAAACATTTACGGGCGGGCGGCCCAGCCCTGGGGGCACGTCTGTAGAGGTGGCTTCCCAGGGAAGGTCACTTCTAAGTGGAAACCCAAGGAGCATATAGTTCTTGGCCAAATTAAGGAAAATAGAGTGAGAAGAGATTTAACTGGAGAAAGTATCCACATATAGAAGGGCTGCGAGTTGTGTGAAAGAGTCTACTGCAGTGATAAGCGCTAATCCTGCTTGGCCAGAGGCTGGGGGCACGTGTCTGGGGTCAGAGGGGTCCGGCTGGCAGGGAGAGAGCACTGTGTGCTCTCTCTGCAGACACCTTCCTGTCTTGTGTATCACGCTACAGTCAACAGGCTGCTACAGCCAACAGCAGCATCTGAAATGTGACACACAGTTACCCTTTTTCTTAAGTCAAAAATGCGCATGTGCAGCGTCTGTAACTGTTTCGATGTTAATGGGTTTTTACAAGTATTGTTTGTTTAGCCTCTTATGTAATAAGCATTCACTAACGCCCACCATGTGCAAACAAGAGAAACTGGGGGAGAGAGAAATGCATGACACATGTGGGCTTCCACTTTGAGAAGATCAGTTATCTATAGAAAACAGACACGAAATACATGGAACACCATGTGGAAAGTATAAAAACAAAGGGAGTTCAGGGTCCTGCTATTTCAGTATGAAATCTGTGGCTCATGTGGCCTCATGATCGGTAGATGGTAGTAAATATTTATTTGCTCAGTTGCAATGCAAAGACTTGACTTCAGAGAGTTTCATACTCTGTGTAGTATAGGTAGAAAATGTCCATATCATTGCAAACTNATATATGTGAGATCATATGGCGTTTTCTTTCTCTGTCTGAATTATTTCAATCAGCATAATATCCTCTAGGTCCATTCATGTTGTCACAAATGGTAAAATCTCATTCTTTCTTATGGCCGAGTGATATTCCATTGTATATATGTACCACCTCTTCTTTATCCAATCGTCTGTTGATGAGAGAACTTAGGTTGCTTCCATATCTTGGCTATTGTAAATAATGCTGCAGTGAGCATTAAGGGTACATATATCTTTTCCAATTCGTGTTTTGGATTTCTTTTGTTAATTAAAATTTATAAAGAACTCATACAACTTGACATCAAAAACAAACTATAAAATTAAAAAGTGGGCAGAGGATCTGAATAGACATTTCTCCAAAGAGGACCTACAGATGGCCAATAGACATATGAAAAGATGCTCAATGCCATGAATAATCAGGGAAATGCAAATGAAAACCACAATGAGGTATCACCTCACAGCTGTCAGAATGAATATCATCAATAAATCAATAGACAACAAGTGTTGGCGAGGATGTGGAGAAAAGGAACCCTTGTGCACTATTGGTGGGAACGTAAATTGGTACAGTCACTATGGAAAACAGTATGGAGGTTCCTCAAAAAATTAGAAACAGAACTACCATATGATCCAGCTATTCCACTTCTGAGAAGGTATCCGAAGGAATACAATTTCTTGATATACCCATGTTTTATACTCCAGCTTTTGTTTTCATTGTGTTAACAGTTTCTCGACCGTTGTATAGGCCAGAGGTAATGCCTTTTGGTGATTGTTCTTCCGCCCATCTCGGCCACAACCTTACTCTGGGAATGCTTATGTTTCCTGTATTACCTCTTCTTAATTTCAGCAGGTGCTCAGGTGAAATATGTCACCTACGTCTTAGTAAACTTTGTCAGGTTGATATTTTTACCACCCACATACAGGTAAATTTCTGGGTAATTTTCCAAGCTGGTAAGGCAGAGACGTTGACTTGAATTCCAGGTATTCTGATTCTAACTTGAGTGTCCTTCCCACGACAGTCACAGTCACGATTGCCGGAGTAGAACAAAGACCTCCTGGCTGGCTGACTCATTTACCTGAGCGAGTAGGTGGCTGCTGGCTCCTAGCTTCCCCGCTGTGTCCCACGCAAGCCCTCCCTTCAACATAAATAGCACGACCCAGGATGGTTAAAACACTGCATCGAAAGGCACAGGCTTTTCTGAAGTGTTACTTTTTTATTGGCATATGGGTTTTCGGAAACATTTACTGAAAAGTAATATTTTAAGACCGTATTTCCTGAGTTGTTGACAAATAGGGTAATTAGTTCCAAAAAGCACTTGTTCTGCAGTGAGATGCGAATGTCTTCGAAACCCCACAGACCGATGACTAAATACCCATTCACTGAGGTACTGTAATTTTGGGATGAGAATGCGGCATTCAGCAGTTCTAAAGCAAATTTGCTTAAAGGTGCAATTGAGAAAACCAAGTTCTGCTATCTGCTTTGAATAGTGTATATTCAAAGGCGATGATTTCCCTTGTTTGTTAAATCTTTTAACACGCTACATCTTTGTTGCAGGTACATTTATTTTCTTTCCTGGGCCCTTCACACCTCTCTGTTGATAATGCCACTCTAGAGAAGAAAGGCCAATTGCTTCCCCATTTGTGGGAGAAGTAAATTGGCCATCTTGCCACGTTTTGAAAAAACCAGGTGCTAAAAGTCCCTTTCTGCCTCCCCTCAATTATGTGTCTTAGATAGGTGTTAAAAGATAAGTTGAGGCATATGGAAAATTGTAAGAGTTTATATTTGAGCAAAAATCAACTCCAATTGGGCAGCTTCCAGTCAAGCAGATAAAAAAGGAGCTCCGAGGAGACGTACAGAACGACAGACTCACAGGCAGACGGGCACAGGAAGAAGGGAGTTGTACCGGTGAAGAAGCCGGGTGGTCATTACAGAGTTACCTGCAGGGCAGGGCAGGTGTCTGTCAGGCCGATTGCCTCACTCATGCTGATCAGGTGATTCCTGACCAACTGGCTGATGACTTCATTCCTGGGGGAGCCGGAACTATAAGTCTTGGTTTGGTGACATAGGGCTTAGCATAAGCGACTCCGTTTTGGGCCTGTTGGCTTATTTTTAACAGTTGAATAGGTTTCAATGAAAAGACCATGAACAGTCTGAAGAACCACAGTCCTTGTGTGCTTTCACTGTTGTGTTTTAAATACAAATTGAACTGTGTCCTGTGTCTGTTCACTTCTTGGGTGTAACCCAGGCAGGGCACCCAGGGAGCACCAGCCTTGAGCCTGGAGAATCAGAACAAGGGATCTTGTTTGACTGCTGGTTCCTGGGAAACCTGTAAAAATCCCCATTTTTAATGATAATGATTCTCATGGCTTTTGGTACCTGGATTATGTAAAATAGGAGATAGGAATGCTTGTAGCCCAGAAGTTGATTTATAGCAACCACTTAAAGCTATAGCTTCTTCGAGTATCTCTGTACAATTTAAAAATTAGATTACATATAAAGAATAAGTAACAATTATATAACTACCATTCATATATCTACCCCTAATTAAGAAAAATACAATAATTACTGTTTTCCTTATTCTTGATATACGGAATCCCTCTCATTGCCTCCTACAAGGAGGTCACCATTTTCCCGAGTGTGGTGGTCATTGATACCTTGCTTTTGTCAGTATGTTCCTACATAATTAGTGAGACAATATGCTTTTAGTTTTAACCGTACTGAATTTTACAGACATGGGGTTATTTCATGTGTTCTGTAACTTGGTTTTTGGCTCACATTTATACTTTAGATGATAACAATTGCAATGGAAAAAGCAGAAAAAACATATGAGGTCAGAGGTATTGGGAGTGCCAGCACTGAGGGGTGAGGGCGATGCTGAGATCTTACATGGGGTGGTCAGTGTGGCCAGCACTGAAATTTTCATGAAACCACTGTGGATGATTAGGACAATGGGTCAATATGGCATTGGTGCTGCTACCCAGCGCTTCTGAGGTTTCACCCAAAATTTTCTTTGTGAATTCTAGAAAATTGCTTTCAATGTCTCTAAGAAGTTGAAGTTTTTATGAAGTAGACATCTTCATGATAGTGAGTCTTAAAATCTATTAGTTGACTCTAATCCTCTGTTTAACTTGTCCTTTACTATATGTATTCATCATAGCTTTATAATTTTCTCCACATAATTCTTATATAGTTTTAAGATCTATTTTAAGTAATTAAAAATAATTTTGATGTGAATGTAATTGATAACTTTTTATTACATTTCCTAACTCTTATGTATTTTGTTTAGTGATTTTGATTCCAACTTA
>NW_017731427.1:4047628-4054631 GCF_001890085.2 Hipposideros armiger
GGCCCGTATTTCACAATTGTACTTGATAGGAGCATGCCATTCAGAAGGTTTTACACGCTTTCTGAAAATAAACTGCATGTTAAGCTATTGAAAACAAGGAAAAAGGAAGTCTTTTTTTTACAGTGCTGCCAGGGTGAGGCATAGATTCACTCACCTGCCAGATTTACCTCAAGAAAGAGTCCACACCATTTCTGCATGTTCTTTCATATTAAAGTTTGTAAGCCAAGAGCTAAAAGTCAACCCTACTATGAGTCATGCGTGTGTTCAAAAATTACTGTGGAATAAGTTCTGTTGATTTCTCCATGACATGGATTTCATAACTTCACTCGCAGCCTCATCCTTGCCTATGCACGCGTGTTATTGTCAAATGAACGCCCGTGAGAAACGTCAGAGGTTTTGAGTAAGTGTTGTGGAGTCATAGTTCCCAAAGCTCCAACAATTTGATATAAGCAATTAGTGCGAATCCCAGTTAAATGCTGTAAACAAATCCTCTTCTACAACAGTCTGTTATCATTCCAAGAGGGAAAAGGAGGTTAGCCGGGGTTTTTCTGGCTTGTGTGCAATCACTCTGGGCGTCAGCAAGTGGGCTTGATAGTCACTCTTTGAGAAAGCACTGTGCTCATGTGTAAACCATGGAGATGGAGAGCAAATGATTCGCTTGTCTAGATGTTCCTGCAGATTCATGAGAGAGTTAGTGAAACACGTTTTGAGTTCCCTTAATGGCCGTCTTGTCTCATGGGCTCAATCGAGAGGTCGGGAGACTCCTAATTCTTTGGCAAAATCGAGTCAATTTGTGCCAAGTCCTGAGTAGAAGGTGGCAGCATCTAGAAATGGGGAAGCATTTGGGGAGCAGTAGAGCCAGGTAGCCTGAGAAGAATGTACCAGAACATCTTAACTGCTGGGTACACAGAGATGAGTAAAGAGAAAAGCTTCCGGTGTACGTCACATGAAAATGATTTATAGTCTGTACATAATGATTTATAATCTGCATGCATATGTCACATTAAAAAATATCTAATAGTTAAATGTAAAAGCTGAAAATATTCAACTTGTAAGCAGTCGTTTAGAAGTGGCCGAGAGGAGGGACTTGAAAGTGGGTAAGGAAGGCAATCTCAGCCCGCAGGTGCTATCGTGCAGCTTTCAATGGCAGGAAGTGACCCCAAATTGTCCATGTGCTCCCAGAAGGGACTGTGAAGGTGGCTGGACTGGGCCTGACCCACAGAGCAGTTCCTTTGGTGGTGGGGGCTGGGCTGGCCACATAGCAGAGATGGCAGCTGTGTCATTTCTGCCGGGACCAGTGAGCCTGTGTCCGAGGCTCACCACGACATCTGGCCCTTCACTTGTTCTAGCTGATAATTTCCTTCCTAGCTCTTCCGTATTTACTCATTCTCACATTCTAAATATGTGTCTTCCAGAATAAGATTGCCCAGGAGGAGGCATACATAGGACAAAAAGTAAAGACTAATAGTTCAAATCTATACTTACGGATAATAAAATTACCTAAGAAAGCTAAATTCAAAATCAACATTTAAAATATAAATGTTGACTTCACACTTTCCGATCTCACATGTAAGGATCAAGTGGCTGCAATCTCGCAGACTCTTGACTGACAAGACCAAGAAAACGGACCAAGGACCACCAGCCATGGACTTCAGAGATAGATGTCGTGTCCACGAGGGACACGGCGATTGTGGTTTTAAACACGACTACAGTCATCTCTTCCATTCCACGTGTTCTGATGCCTTGTGAATATGGCCAGTCCACATCAGCAGGTGAACAGTTCCTCCCCTTGAACCTGGATTGGACCACATGACACTTGTACCAACAGAAGGCGGCAGGAGTGACACCGTGTGACCTCCCAGACTGGGTCAGAAAAGGCTGTGCAGCACCCACCAGGTTCTTCTGGAAGGCTCAGCTCTGCAGAGCCCCTCGGTCCAGCTGGCGCGTGGGGAGGTCTGCTCACAAGTCCCAGCTGAGCCCAGCCTCACCTTGCCCCAGCCAGGGAACCGGGTTGAAAGTGCGGAATCTTCTTCATGATGTTCCCCCGTGAGCCTAAAATCACAAGCCTTGTGGAGCCTCAGACGCCATGGAGTAGAGAGAAACATCTCTACCTTTCCAGCCCACAGACCTCCAGGGGCATCTTGTGTTACGTTATTGTTGGCCACACTGGGCTCATTCCACAGCTGTAGCTGGTGGAGCAGTTAGGATGTGTCAGTGTGCATGTGGTGAAAGGGCCAGAGGGCAGTGCCAGACTCTCCAGCAGACTAGCCCCTTTGCCCCACTTCCCAGAACAAGGAAACTTGTCCCTGTGTGGAGACGCCTTGGTTGGGGCAAGGCGGGCCGAGAGGGATGGTGCATATTTGGGAAGAGAGAAACAGCCTTGGTGATGAATTTTGGACACTGAACATGACTATCATTTCAGAAATGATTGTAATGTATGAAAGGCACTAAGCCAGAAGATACTAGAATAACCTTAACCTTTTAACCCACCCTCCACCCAGCAATGGACTGCAGTCCTGGAGTAAGATAAGATTTTTACAGAAGAAAGAGGCGTTTATTGCACCAGTCCACTTGTAGAGTTTAAATTGACTCCATTTACTTAATCAGTGATGGAAAATGCATTAATTCATAGAGACTTGGGTTTGTGAGAAGTAAAGCTGAACTAAAAGTGTGAATGCCATTGGCAATTTTTATTAAAGTTGAACATTTTTATTCATTGAGTTGTATTGACAATTAGTAATTTATGGTGGATGGGTTAAAGCTGTGCTGCTTTCTACTTTCCTATGAGATGATTTGTTTTCTTAGTGTGCCCTTATCCAAAGCAAGTGTCACACCAGTAATTGATCAGATTTAAGGAGACTTCTGAGGCTCATTTGCACCAACTAACTCCCAGCTGTAGCATCACGGCTTCTCAGGGCCTCTCTCCAGTCATGTGCTTTCGTGTAAAATAAGTGTGATGTGAGCAAAGAAAAATGCTATTAAGTACAAACCAGTGAAGGAAATGTGACTCACTCAGGAAGCAGCGTCTTGACATCTGGCCTATGGGGGAGAAAGACACGAAAATAAGTCACAAGAAAAATGAACAAGGCTATTCCAAATGGTGGATAATTATCGATGGAAGTGTGACGTTGTAGTTGTATTTTTTTCATTGCTGAGTTTGATTAATGGCATAAGACTTCAGCAAATATGTATTTAATTTTATTGAATGTTTTCCCCAGTAAATGCCTCATTGACACCAGATGTAAAATTACTTAAAAATTAGTCAGCAGTGATCCTAAAAGGCACGAATGATCCAGTGTTGCTGCTAAGAGATGATAGATGAACTCTCTGTAGAAGCGCCCAGTGATGGGTAAAATATTCATGTTTCTTTATCCATTTTACAAGGAGACACTGCTGGGTAAAGAAGAGACATCTTATCACGTGTGGTTCTGTGGTTGTCTCTGAGCCAGTGTGATCGCTCACGTCAAGAGGAACTGACACCATTGACACGTCACCAGGGTTCACCTGAGGACAGACAGCTCAAATTAATAAAGGCTAGTCACGAAGACACAAAACAGTGTTTTTGAGGCAGCGGAGTCTATCCAGAGGTGTACAGCAGCATGTCCGGAGGCTGTGGCGTGGAACCGTGTTGTGCTGCGACAATGGGCTTGGCCAGGCCCTGGCCCACGCACTGCTGTGCTGTTTTCTGATACTGCACACACTCGAGTTCCCAGGCAGGTATCCTGTTCGTTGTCCTGCAGCGTCAATGCAGGTTAACAAGGGACAGATGCCCCTCCTTTTGGTAAATGGTCCTGTTTTCTCTCTTAACAGCCATCATGAAAACACTGATGTGACCTCAGAATTGTGTTCTGATTTTATACATATATTTTCTAAATTGATTATAACAAAACTTGTGAGTCAAAGAAGATGGTACTAACTCAGGCCCTGGAGTTCAGGACTTTTAAGGCTTCTAGCTAACTGTCCATAGAGGGAAATCAAGTAGGAATGTGAACTGGCTACAAGGAGATTTTATCCTGTCCCTAATGCCGCGTCTTAATGACCTTCGGTCATGACATTGTGTGTGTGTCTTTGTTTCCTTATGCATAGAAGTGGGATCATAAATCACTATCTGTCTGTGTGACACACACACATACCACAACTCACACATTTCAAGGAATCTGAATACCCATTGTTTATGGAACAAACAATCTCACTTCTTCAACAAGTAAATTATGAGTGAAAATAGAATAAAAGAGAGGAGATACTGTAGATGGAAAGTAGACGTATCCAACCATGGATGTTATTTGGATCTTAAACTAAAAACTTAATATTTTGCACTTGGAAAATTTTAAGACTGCATGGATATTTAAAGATAGTTTGGAGTTAGTGAACAATAATTTTATGAGGCTAATAATATCACAATTATTTTTGAGTCTTTATGGTTTGGAGATGCAACTGTAGCATTTAAGGATGAAATGATACGGTGTCTGGAATGATGTTCAGAATAATCTGGGGGAGAGGCAGGGGAGGGGGGTATATGTTCTTAGATGCTGAATTCTATGTGTAGTCGCCTGCTTCTGCCCAGCCACAGCTCGGGAAGTTCACACTTAGAGTAATCATGTGGCTGGAGGAATCCAGGTTGGTGTGAAGTGGAGGAAAACAGTGTGTCTGCACTTTCATGTGGACATACAAACTTTCCTTTTTGTTCCTATCTATTAATATCTATTTGGTAAGAGTTCTTTGTGCTATAACTCAAATTTGGTCCCATGTGGTATTAGAAATTAATATTTCATTTTCATGAATTTTTCTGCAACATGAGCATGGGTCTTTATTTTCATTCATGTTATTTTGTCAGTAATGCAAAAATGATTTAACTTTGAACCTATTTCAATTTGTCAGATGTTCTGCAGGCTTTGGGGGCCGACTTTGTCAAATTCCAAAATTCCTTCTTGAACGCCAGGTCATGAACTCTCACTCACTTCTGCTCCCCTTAGTAATCCAAATCCTTCACGTAGAGAACATGGGGTTTAGACTGACACTGCCTGATAAATTGACATCTCTATAATTCAGTCACTGAACTCAACCGATTCCTTCCAAGCTGCCTGGCTTTTCTCCTACCTGCCTTGGGCTGGCTGGCATGTCCACTCTCTGAAATAGCCATTTCAACCTTGATAAACTGTACTCCACCCTCCGCCCTTCCTACTTCACGCTGAATCTCAGCAGATGACTACTCTTGCTATTTAACCACGAAAATACAATAGAAGTTATTAGACAGGAACTCCATCAACTTTCCTGCACCTACCAATAAATATGACTATTTGGCACACAAGTCCTCTCCCCACCCCCACCACTGGTAAATAATTAAATTCAATGCCTCCTCCAGGAACTACTCCATTCATGCTTTTTAAATAAATTCACCCATTTGATTATCTTTAGCCCATGTTTTCCACTGTTCTCTCTCTACTTGGTCTTCCCATCAACCTCTCCCATTTTAAAAAGAAAATAAAACAAAAATAACTCTGTCTGGGTGTCATTAGGTTACAGTATTGCCATCTAATCAGAGCCACATTTTTTGAAAGACACAGCTGTGTACACTAACTCATTTCTTCACCTCCCACCCAGTCTCCAGTGTCATGTCCCGGCTCTGCCCCGTCACTCACCTGATTCCTCCAGGGACCCACCAGTGCTGAGCCCCACAGAGCCAGTGGCCGCTCTCATTACGGCTGACTGGGCTTCTCAGTCGCCCTCAGCAGGCTGAACAACCCCTGCTCCTGTAGGTGCTCTGTTCCCTTGGCTCCTGTGACCCTGTTCTCCTTCCATCTTCCTCCTCCTCCTGTGGCTCCACGCCCAGGTTACCTTCTGTCCATTCTTTAAGCTTTGGTGCTGCTCCAGGTTCTGCTCCAGGCTGCCCTTTCTTCTCATTTTACTCCCTTCCTATCGCATGTACACCTAGAGCCTCAATTACTGACTTCCAGAGTATTCCCTCCTTGATTCTCCTGCTGAGATTTTTATTCTCGTGTTGCTGGGTGTGGATTTTCCATACATGTGTAGTATTTCCCCCGGGGCCTCAGAAACATCTCAATCTCAGTACCCCGAAACTGAACTCCCACTCTTTCCCCAACATGCTGAAGACCCTCCAAAGAGTTCCCTTTATTCATTATTTCATCGAAATGTCTCAATTCGTTAAAAATAATTCACCTCTGATTCATTCATATGTAGTAATTATTATGTTCTTATGAAAGCCCCAGGCGTTGGCTATAAAAGTGGAAATTGATTTTTTTTTTTGGTTAAAACAGAAACAAAATCTCCCCTTTATAAACTCTGGCTATCCTTATGATTTACTAGAATGCTAGGTGATAGGAATTTCATTTTATCCAATCAGATGCAATTTATATTGTTCACGAAATGACACATTGAGCCCAGCTGATATTAATCATAGAACACTATGTCCTTATTTTTGGATTTCATCAATAAGGTAAATCTTATTTTCAGAATTGATTTCTTCCATTAGTACCTAATATAGCCAACAGTTACATTAATTTCACCTCTACCTCTAAGGAGGATGCCAAAAAAATGGGGGGGGGGTAGCAGTTGGGGCTTTTATACTTGTCATCACAGACGATTCCTGAAGGTCAAACCCCATTCCTCTGCCTCCAAATAATTGGGGTTAGACAAAAGCAAATTCTTGTTTTTTAAGCAGCCAAAAGATTGGAATGTTTGACAAACACGTATACTGATGACTTCTAAAATGGTTGAGGGTGGAAAGGAGGGTGAAATTTATTACACAGTTTATTTCAGCTTGAATATGAATTGGCTAAGATGCAATGAAAATAAAAGTGCATTGAGGGAATCAAAATGTGTGAATTTGAATCCCAGCCCTGTCATCGAAACCAAGGCTCTGCTGACTCACATAGCAACCCTGTACCTTAGTTTCTCAAGCTCAGGAACGGTGAGCACGTGCCCCATTGACAATTCATGCATGTGAAAGGATTTTATATAATCCAGTATTATACAATGATAAGCT
>NW_017731427.1:4056671-4058518 GCF_001890085.2 Hipposideros armiger
TAAATGTAAGGGCTATATTGACCCACAAAATGATGAAGATAAAGAGGAATACTACTAATGATATCAGCAAGGATATGGGGAAACAGGCATGTCGTATATTCCAGGTAGGCATATGATTTTGCCCAAACTTTCTGAAGGCAATTCATCAAAATTTATCAAAAGCTTCTACCCCTTGACTCAGAAATTCTACTTTGACGAAATTATCCCAGGGAAACAATCCAGGATGTTCACACAGCGGAGCAGCCACAAAGAAAGTGCAGCAGTCATTTGATGACAGATAGAAATGGGAGTGATCTAAGTGTTCAACGAGAAATGGATGGTCAGGGAAACCATGGCACAGCCATACAGTGTGCCCATTAAAATGCAGTGACAGAAATGCATTTTCTGACTTGGCCAGATATTCACAATCGACTGTTATATAGAAAGATAAATCTTTAGGCAGCACGGACAGTGTTGTTTTACTTTTACATATGGAAGTGGTTTTCTCTGGATGTGGATGATGGGTGACTCCTTATTTCGTCCCCTGCCTTTATTCCTTTTGTATATTTTACCCATTAAACAACATACACATGCTAGTTTTTAAAAAATAAAATGTTAGTGAAATAAATGTTTTAGAGTAACATCTTTATACGACCCGTAAAGGGAAACCTCAGCTGTCCCTTGCCTCCCCGAGTTCCCTCCAGTGACAGAGGCGTTGAACAGAGGAACGCCATGTCATTGTGGTTTGTCTGTTACTCTTATTTTAAAATAATACACATCACTGGTTACCTCACTCTCTTAACATAGGCAGAAACCAAGAAAGGGGGAGATGAGAATAAACTATGATATCCAAATTAGGGAGACTCAGTCGTTTGTGTAGTTCATAAAGTTTTCCTTTATGTTCATCGTGGAAAGTATTAACCTGCCAAATACTTTCCAAAGTTGGATTTGTGTTAACGATGCAAATAAATGACAGTCACTCAGCAATTTAATAGGAAAATCTTATTAAGATTAAACCTAAGCAAGGTCATTGTGGATTTTTTTTTCTCACTCAAAAGCTCAAAATGTTGAAATAGGCATTTGAGTAACAAAGCTTTACCCTTTCACTATATTTAAGTTTCATCAAATTATGTAAAGCCATTTACAGTCTTGGCATCAAACTTGCTGAATCATTTTTTGGCTTAATTTGGGCATTGTGTGAGATTTTTCTTAACTCAGCCTGTTTTAGGAACATTGTTAGAAGAGTTCTTTTAAATAGTTTACTTTGTTTATACTTTATGTAGGTTCTAGCCTCCAAATAAATAACTTAAGTACAAATAACATTTATCTTTACTTCTGAGACCAGACAAAGCCAATTGTCCTGCTTGGGTCTGTGGGGCATTTCCAGAATGTTGAAAGAATCACTTCCTAAATTATGTATTATGTCCTTTGAATTAATTTCCAACAATGATTCTTTAAGTGCTTTTCAGAACATTTCAACAAAGTTAAATTTCTAAAATTAGGAAACCTTTATTTGTGCAAAGTAAATTGCAAGCAGAAAGGGTGGCTATTGTGGTTACAGACGCTAGATTCAGCATGTGTCTTCTAGTGCATACATTTAAAAATGTCAGGACACTGATGCAAACATCACTTTGAATGAGGTGTCATTTGCTCTTCATAATAGATAGATTACTTGTAGCTGAGTCCAAGGAACACCAGCCAATGATAGGCCCCTGGAGGCACTGGCTTGCCAATTCTCCCCATATCAGGCTCTCTCTTGTCCCTACCTTGTGGCTTTAAGTCTGTGGAAGCAGAGTTCTCTGGCTGGGTGTAAATTCCTATTGATCTTAACTAGAAAAAGTTAGTACCTTCCCCAAATCTGTCTAGAG
>NW_017731427.1:4060608-4063380 GCF_001890085.2 Hipposideros armiger
CCATAACGTTTAGTTACACACTCAATACAGTTGCAATTATTTGTGAAGTTGCTCTTCCCTTGACTGTGCATTTCAAGAGACCAGGATTCATATCTGTCTTGCTTGCTATGCCTGGAACATGGTGCCCAAATCACACGGGCTCTTAATAAAGATGCATCGAGTGCGTGAACTAACACACAGATGAATGAGTGTGTTGACGCCCATACCTTTGTCTACTTTATAACTACAACCAAAAGAGACATCGCCAGCATATTGTTTTCATGCAATGTTGACCCCGCCATCTTCTTCTCTGATTCATAGAGTTTCGATGTTAGGTGTAGTATTCAAAATGCTGTTCTGAACATATTCTATAACATTTCCTTTTAAATAAAGCCTGGCAAATATATTGGGGGTACCAAAACATGTATACAAGTGGACACTTTGTTCAACATTGCTCAAGCAGTAGTTTGCCATAATCAGAAGTGTCCGGACATTCGTTGATGGTAACCACTCTGAGCACCTCTTGTAATTGCAGAAGTCAGACGTGACTTGTATTCGTTTTTTGTTATCAGTATATATTATTACAATTAATACAGTTTTTTTCCTTTCTTAAAATGTGTATACATTTTTTTGGCACCCTCTGTATATCATCTCATGTACAAAAATTTCATATTATAATTATGGGCTCCCATAGTTTTGGTTTTTTGGGGTTTTTTTTTCCATCCTCAAACCATCAAAGCCTATTATCTCTTTCAAGATACACCTTGGAAAGTTCAGTGTTTTGAAAGCATATTTTCCAAACAACCCAGCCTGGTAGCTGTTTCAGAAGGAGAGTATTCCATGTTCCGTAAGCATGCAAGTGCCTTACCTCTGAGCCACCTCTGAGTCACAAAGCACACTGTCACTTTAAAGCCGCTTTGAAACTCGAGATGAATGGGCCTTTGACACTTTGTTTAGCTCAGAATTTCCAAAGTTTATTTGAAAATGGAGTCTTTTTTTCCTAAGTTATAACTATGACTTCCTGGGTCCCTGTGGGGGAATGAAAGGGCTCTAGAGAAAGATCTTAATGAAAATCTTGGCTTCATCAGGAATGGCTCGAGGAATGTTATCAAACTCAATAAATCTGTTTCCTCATGTGTAAAGTGATGACACTCAAAAGCAGCAGATGCTAGCACTCAGGTTAGCATATGGAAAATAGATGGACGTCCGCTCCCCTCGCTGTCCCCTCCCGTTAGCGGGGTGAATGTGGAATGGAGGCAGCTGCACTAGGCACCGTCACTTTACAGACGAAGATGGAGAGGAACATAGTTAAATCCGGGCACCGACAGAACCCCACTAATGCAAGCGTGTGCTACTGTCATCCCCCAACTTTCCTTGTTCCGGTAAACCCGCACATCGATATTGAGCGTGTTCCTCTAATGTGAGATTTTTAAGGCTTTTCCTGCTGTGCGCTGTGATTGAGACTCTCACTCATCAAGTTTCCTCTCTCCTGTTCAGTTAACTTCCCTTCCTACAAACTGATTTATTTTTTGAATTTTGCCAATAAAATACCAAGTTCTCTTGTGACATTAAGGAAAATCTAATTGAGGTAGGTTTTCCCCCCCGCATTCTATCTCTCTAGTTTTCCAGTGCTGTTTTATTTTGGATGAAAAGGAGGTAAAGAAAAAAATAAAATATTAGTAGATGACAGTTATTGCTCACTCTTCAGAAATACAATACTGGTGTGAGCAAAACCCCATGTAGACTTAGATAAGATTTGGTCTGGAAAAGGGCCTTTGGTTTTAAAGCTGAGTGACATGTTCAAATGAAAAAAAAATAAACAGGCAGCATTTAGCAGTGATATGAAATAAAAAACAGAAACTACAACAAAAAAACATGAGAGTGAGTGCTGGTTTTGTTGTACAGAACACGCCAAAGTAATTTGGGAAGAAGGTGACTGATGCTGGGATCAGGGATTGGCCTGCTGGGATAAGAGCAAATGAAGGCCATCGCTCATGAATAGAAAAAATATATTTTGTGTACAGAGAAATTCCAATCACCTTGAGCATGACACTTTCTATGTAATACTCAGTTCCATTTTAAGTCTGAAATCTCAAATTCCGTGTAAAGTGAGTTGTTGCTAAGTCATTTAATCTGCAATGAACTGGCCTTTACCTATTTTTATTGGAAATTAAAGATTCTTGCTCAACAGCTAATATGCTAATCTGAATGTATTAATGTATGAAATAAAGTGCAATTTAAACCTTAAAAGGGAACAATATCAGCCAAGAGCTGATAATAGATTAGAGCATTTACCCATCAGTGACGTCAGCAGACATGACATGTGTTGACTGAGAGGACAGAAGGCTGCAGTGAGGCAAGAGTTCCCTAAGACACTCACCTTAAACAGCTACGTGGATGCCAAGGCTGATGTGTACGGTCATCACGGTGGGCGGGGGGGGGGTTGTTTCCCTTTTTTATTAACAAATACGTCTGCTGTTGTCTGAAGATGAAAAACTTTCTATTCTGGGGAAATAGAAAGCCTAATTTTAGTACAGTCTAGAGTTATACATTTCTTGATGTTTAGCAATCCTAAGATAAATCTTGCTTGCTTTATCTTTTATTGTGATACTAGAATTAATTTGCTAATATTTAATTGAGTGATTCTTGCACCTGAATTTCTAACTTAGATATCTTTACAGAATGAGTCGGGGAATTTGCTCTTCCTTTAAATGTGTTATGGACTGAATGTATCTCCCCAGGATCCGTATGTTGGGGCCCTAACCCCCTGTGTGGCTGTGTCTAGAGATGGGC
>NW_017731427.1:4063515-4075908 GCF_001890085.2 Hipposideros armiger
CCGCCGCCCCTCACCAGTCCCACGCACCCAGGAAAGGCCATGTGAGGACCTAGTGAGTAGGCTGTGTCCACAAGCTAGAAACAGCATCCTCACCAGGAATTAAGTCAGAGGGCACCTTGACCTTGGACTTCTAGCTTCTATAACTGTGAGAAAATATGCTTCTGTTGTTTAAGCCGCCCAGTCTATGGGATTTGTCATGGCAGCATGAGCACACTAAGACAATATGTTTAGAATATTTCCGATAATATAAGAAATATTCCTTCCATAAAGATTTGTTAGACTTGATAGGGAAAAAAATGAATTTGTCATGTTTTCAAGGAAATTTGCAAAAATTGGAAATTATGTTTTCATCTTGTTTTATGACAATTGGTCTCATCAAGTTTTCCAACTTGAGGCAATTTTTGTAATATAGACTTTTCTAGAACACCACTGATTTGCTTTTTAAATTTCCTAATAAAAGCTTTTTTTCTTTTCTTTTAAAAAACACCTTTGCATCCTTAGTTCTGGCTTCTTTTCATGCTTCGAATGTTTATTCTTACCTTCTCTCCCTTTCTCTAATGAAAATTAATCAGTGTTGATCTTCTTGGCTTCAAAGACCAGTTTTTGATACACACTGTTTTTAAAGCTTCCATTATTTCATATCATAATCTTCCATAACTCCATTCTCCTTTATAACTAATTATGTTTTGTTATTATTGTGAGATAAATTTTGGAGTGAATGACTAATGCTATTTTCAGTGTTTCTTGTTTTCTAGCAAAACTGCATGTGAGGTTATAAATGTTTTCCTCTGACTGCATAACATACATTCCATCATCGTCATTATTTAACTCTCAATAGACTGGAATTCCCTTTTAATTTTTAAATCCACGAATTATTTCAAGAAGTGTTTTAAAACTTCCTCTCTGTCTATTGCACATAGTGATCACAAATTATAAACAATGCGTGTGATTGATAGGATTTCTGCTGTTTGGAATTTAATTTTTTCACGGCCTAATAAATGTTTAGTTTGCTTGCACATTCATAAATATTTGAAAACTATGGGTATTTTTAGTTTAGTATACATAATTTTGTGCATAAATTTATTAAAACAGAGTTAAGTAGGCTAACTCGAGCCTCTATGGTTTTCCCGATTTTTTTCTAGTTGCTATGCTGATTTTTTGAGAAGGGTTCGTTCAAATTTTGCATTGTAAATGTGAACACAATTGTTTCTATCATGTTGCGTGTGTATTTCAAAGCCATGCCATCAGTAGTGGGGGGCGTTGCATCTCTCCGGCGATGTGCTCCTGACCAATCAGATATGCCCGCTCCGTGTTGTGCCCATCAGCGAGGACTGCGTCCTGCCCCTGAGCTGGGGCTGGCTGGTTTCATCCCATGACAGGCACCTGAAGGTGAATGGAGGGTGCACGAGTAATCCCCCCACCTCTCCCCCCGGAAAATTCCAGCAGGGCTGCTCGCCTGTAGCTGCAGCTTCCCGGAGAGGCCCGTGTTGGTTCTCCTTTCTGCCCCATCCACGGGGCTCCCTTCTCTCTGCGGCAGCAGCCTCAGCCCACCTGGTCTCATCCATGTGCCCGGCTGCCTTTTTTCCTGTGAAATTCCCTTTGGTGAACAGTGAAGAAAGAATTCTAGTCACCTGACTAACACAAGACCCTTCACCGAGCACGGGTTTACTGATCAGACATAAGCCGTCCAGTGGAAACGCAGCTTTTGGGGTGAGCTCATCACCCTTGCAGACAATGACGTGTGTATTAACTGAGGAAAGGGGGGAGCTGGATGTCGGCAGCGTCTGCCGCATCCGTTTTGTTTGTTTGTGGGTGTGCGCAAGTGTGTGCATTTATCAGTTTGCAAGTTTTCATATTTTGTGAGAGGACTTTAATATTATTCGTTAATTATAAGTGTCACAGGAGTTGATTTTCTATACCGCCCTGTACTTCCTACTGCTACCTGTTTCGTTCTCCGTTCTCCCCACTCCCTTCTGGCCTCTGACTCGAGGAAACTTGCCGGCATGTTGTTGGGTTTCTTCTCCTGTTTCCGAGTTACCAACCAGCAGCTCCTCTCCCTGTAGCTTTAAGCACAAAGCTTAATTAATTAGATGCCCACGTACTTGAGTGGTAGTTTGGCTGATAGCTAAAACTGTGGGCATGGAATTTCTGTTTCTTGTGGTGATTGTAATTAGCTCATTACGGAAATGCTCTTAATTTAGTCCTAGGACTACATTTCTCATGCTTTTTGAGTATTCCCTCTGTTCCCAGTCACTGCATACATCAGTTAGGGGTGCTGTTGTCTGTCTTCAAGTAAGAGATGCATCCAACTTGGAGGGTTTTAACAAAATAAGGGTTCATTTTTCTCAAAGGTGAGTGTCTTCTGGCAGTGGTTAAGTAATAGTTCAGTGACGCAGGATTGAACCCTCTGTGATTGTGTTGGCCTTTCCATATGCTTGCAACATGGCTGCTGCGTGTCCGCCATCGTGCCCACATTCCAGATGAGAAGAAGGGACCAATCCTGTGGGGGTTTCTTTTATCAAGAAGACAAGAATTTTCCCACAAGCACCTTGAAAGATGCATTCTCTTACGTCTCCATGGCCACCCTCAGCTGCAAAAGAGAGTGAGAAAGCGAGAGTCCTGCTTGGGGGTAGTCAGATAGCTTCACCAACAAACTGGGGATATTAGAAAAAGGGGGGAGTGGGTCCTTGGTAAGTATTTAACCATATGCGTCACACTTAATACCTTCAGAAATTACATCCTGTGTTGATATTCTGATTAGAATCACTGCAAGATTTCCAGTGCTGCTATATATTTAAGTTTTAATCTTTTTTTTTTTTGCCATTTTGTCAGGATTGGGGAGGATGGCGTATTTCCGTTTTGAATCAGAAGTCTGTGTCTCATTCTCTTTCCCCACCTTCAATCTATTTCCTCCTCCAGTTTCATTTTGTAATTGCTCTTGAATTTAATTTCTTGATAAGAAATGATCAAGCCATTCCCTGTCTCACAGGACTTTTCAGCAGGGGATCAAGGCCCTTCAGCCTCTGTCAGCCGTGCTCCGCATTGTTTCCTGGGCTGGGATTCTGCTTGTCCGGGAGCGCCATGCTTTCTCCACCCGGGGCCTTTCCACATGTGGGGTCTCCTGACTGGATCTTCTTTCTTCTTTGAAAAACTCCTATCCATTGTTCAAGAGCCAAATCAAGGTCCTTTTCCTATGACGCTTTCCTCAGCTGCTCAGAGGTCATGGGTCGCTGCTCCTGGGGCAGCCCCATTTCCCCAGGCGCCCTCACTGGGCCTCATCTCTTAGTCCCCTGGTTGGCACGATGAGATCAGAATGGTCTAATCATCGTTTTTTTATCCCTAGAACTTAGCAAAATGTCTGTAACATGGTAAGCACGCAAATACTGGACTGGATGAGTAAATAAATGAGTGAATAAAAACACTTTAATGAGAAAAGTACTTTTCCTAGATTACTGAAGAATGATTTTTTTTTAAGCACAAAATAATTTTTTTTTAAATAAGAAAAGAATACTTGGGGAAATCTTACTCTGTGTCAGTGCTACCTAATTTAAGAACTAATCTCTGAGTTTAGTTTTGGGATCAGTTATGAAAGCCATTCTATGTCTGTCTCTGTCTGTCTCTCACATGCTCTCAGGCAAAACCATGCCTAAATGACCCCACATGTATACATGTCATTTCTACATTTCTATTTTTACAATGGTTTGTTTAAATTATTTTTCTTATTTATAGTTGGCATCGAATTAAAGAAACAAACTCTGTAGTCGCTACTGTTGTAAGAAGCACTGTCTTAAATATATTCTTAAAGATAAAAATGCAGAGAAATGTGGGCGGCAACGCGTCAGAGGGTGTGAGCTCTCCTGTGCCAGAGAGTTGAAAGGTTTATTAAAAATAGGAAGTCAAGCCTGACTAAAATTCAGTCATTATTTTCTCTGCTGCTTTTTCTTTTTTTGACTTGAAGATATTTCCTTTTTAAAACAACAGGAGCCTCTGGCTCCCAAACTTCCAGGTCTGAGAAGAAGGTGCATGAAACGTCACCAGCCCCCCGCCCCACCCTTAGAATCCCCCTCACTCACCGTCACAGAGTAGCTAAGGGACCCGGTCCAATAACTTGCCTCTTGGAGACTTGGAATGTATTTTGGGCAACACCTGCCTGAGATGGCAGCCTCCACCTGATTCTCAGACTTCCTTCGCGTGGGAGGAATAGCATAGATGTGACTGCATTAATACTGGCTAAATGCTAATATGACATTAGAATTGGAGAGTACCAGCATATGCTTTACAGCTGTCACTCTGGATGACAGCGCTCCCATAGGTGAGTCAATCAGCAGAAACTCCTGTCAGAGGACACAGCCCATGATGGAAAGAAATGAAGGCTACAGCGAGACACTGCATATTTTATTATCTTATAGAAATAACAGAAACTCGAGGCTAAAGCCCATCGTGTGTCTCTCTTCACAGTGTGTCGGATCTCGCTTTTCAGCTGTTTTCACGGTGGGACAGAAACTGGAGTGAAAGCCTTTCCTTGGGACCCTCCTCACTTGCACTGGTCTTCCCTTCCTCCCGCCTTCAGACCACTTGGTGTCTTAGGAATTCCATCCTGAATAACCCCTCAGATCCAAAAGCAGAAAAGCCTCACTTATCAGTCAGGCGAGGATGCTGTCTGGATTATAATGGTTTGTGGGGCGTAACTATCAGCCTGGCTCAGGCGACTCAGCGTTGGACGAGTCCTGGTCATGTGAACCATAGTCCTCCATTCTGGGTCACACACTCCCCCAGTCAGGTGCATACACCTGCCTCTACAGTCAGCCCTGTCCACCGATGTTGACTCAGCGACATGGCTCCAGTGAAACATTTCATATACCGGGCGTGCCCCCAAAAAATGTATACCAGTGGACACTTTGGTCAATGTTGCTCAAGTAATAGTTCGCTATAATCAGAAGTGTGTGGACACTGATGGGAACCACTTTGAGCACCTTTTTAATTGCAGAATTCAAACGTGGCTTGTATTCATCTTTTGTTATCAGTATATATTATTACAATTTTAATAGTTTTTTTCCTTTCTTAAAACGTGTACACATTTTTTGGCTATCTATCTATCTATTTAGATATATCTTCTTATAAACAAGGAGAAATAAAATATGCACATTATTTTATTTTAGTCCAACACTCTCATTTGCGGTTGATGCTTCACGAGGTTCCCCGGATATTGTGGGAGATCACGGAATAATCAGGTCTAATGAATAACGAAGCTAGTCCTTGCCCCTCTGCACCCCTCATCCTTCCTGTCACTTACGTTCACTTCCTTCCAGCTGTGACTCATGGGGGCTCCCTCGTCCCTCATCTTCCTTGATTGTTGCCGAACATACTCTCTGACCTAAAACATCTGTCTGATTCTTCCTTTTTCCTCTCTCCTTTCTCCTTCTCTCTTTCACTCCCTCTTTTTCCTCTTGTCTCCCTCCTTTAAAATCTTCTCGGGCACTCACCTTGTGCCATGAACTGTGAGCTGTGACCAGAGCTACAGCAGTGAGCAACACGTATGCATTCCTGACAGTCTAGTGGGAGAGAAAAACATGCAATCACACAAATGAGAGGTAATAGGAGAAAGAATAAAGGAAGGATTTATAGTAGAGAAGACAACTGTTAGGAGGAAAACTGAGGCTGAGGGCTGAAGCAGATGTAGGCATGAGCCAGGCGAGTAGGAGGAAGACAACCCCAGACAGAGGGTCAGGGGTGCAAAGGCTCTGAGGTGATGAACATAATGGCAGCTGTGAGAAACTTAAAGACCCATGTGACCTGACACTAGGATGATGAGCCTGGGAAGGTGGCACCTAGAGAGATGAAGAATGTTGCAAGTCAAGTAGAGGGTTGTGGACTTTAAATATATTGGGAAGCCTAAGCTATTTGTTTTCCCATCTAGCAGATGAGAAATGAAATTGGATTAGAATGAGGCAAGCCAGGAAAGCCATTCAGAAAACGATGCATGAACTCTAGCTCCCAGAGAATTGCAGGTGGAGTAGGGTGGTAGCTGGGGAAATGAAAATAAAAATGGATGGGTAATGGTATATTTTTGAATTCAAATTGATGATTTATGAATTGGATGAGAATGAAGGGAGGTGAACAAATCATGGGGAACGATGTTTTTTTGGTATTACCGGCGGGGTTGATGGGAATGAAATGAACAGAGATGCAGATGGTTGGGAGAGAATCAGATTTTGAGAAAAAAATATCAAGGACACATGTTTTATATGAGACCCCATGAGACAGTCACAAGGGAGATGTCCGCTAGGTCACTGGGTGAAGGGTCGGAAGTTCTCGAGATACTTACTTGGGAAGCGTCAGCATTTGGATGGAATATGAAGCCACTGGGGTAGATGGACCCTACAGGACAAGAGGAGATTGAAAAAGCTTCCAGTACCAAACTCCAAGGGACTTGAACATGTCAGAGACAGTGCGGTAGGGTCACAGATTGAGAGGGAGTAGCAGTAAGGGAAGAGAGTACACGTCCATGGCCGATGGACGCATTCCAAGAGAGGAGAATGGGGAAGTAGGCAACAGTGTCAAAAGCTACTGATAAGACAGGAAGTGAGACCTGTCTATTGGATAGAGTGAAATGGGCATCACTGATTATCTTCCTATAGCAGCCTGAGTCCGTATTTTAGGGGCTTCTCTGCTACCTTATATCAAACGGAGCTGCCTTTCTCGCCCACCCCCCAGAGTCACTGTTCTGTGCTTTCATCCCTTCTGCCTGTCCCCTGCTCTCAGCTGCTTTCCCTCCCTGATGACCGTGTTCCCAGCCGCCTTCAGCTCGGAAGAAACGGGAGCAAGCAGCATAACTGCCCCGAGCTCCCCTCTTCTCCACCCCGGGCTTCTGGGGAGCTGCATGGGCCTGTCTGTCTTTGCGTCTGTTCTTTTCTTCTCTGGGACATCACTTCCGCAGTGACTGCCCTTCTCTTATGCTGGCAGTTTCTTGTCTTCCATTCACCTCTCTGCCTAGAGCTATGCTGAAGCCACTCCACCCCCAAATACCTCTTCTAGAATCGACCTGCTTTTCGGGGTGCCTAACTTTCCTTCCCTTGCCTGGTAAAATTCTTAGGGCCATCACATATATTCCCTATTTCTCCCATGGAGGCAGCTATCTTCTCTGAGTTCTGTGACAGTTGGACTCCATGTAGCTGTGCTGTGACTCCGCCAGGGTCTGTTTCTGCCACTAAACTCGGAGCTCCTTGTGAGCAAGTGGCCACATCTTCCACATGTCTGCCTGCCACTCACCAGACAGTGTGTGACATGGGGGAGTTGCTCAATAAATACATGATGAATAGATAAGTGATGCCTTAGGACATGATTATGCCTTGGAAAATATCATCTTTAATATAAAATAGTCACTTCAATAATGCACTAAAGGCTGTGTTTTTCCACTGTGCCCTGTTTCCATTGGTGTGCTTAGCTGAGGGTAGATGATACAGGCTAAACCTACAAAACCCCTTTGAGAGAACACATACATAACCTTTCTTCCAAACTAAGTCAATATATTCAAAACACTAGAAGTCTCTGGCTGACCCTACAGCGATAGATAGCTGACGTGCCAATACACAGACTGTTAAAATCCTAGACTCTGTCCTTAAAGAATTGTTGCAACTTCAGTTTCTGCCAGGTAGAGAGGATTCTGCTTTTCTCCCCCACTGAGATGCTCTAGAAACCAGGTGTTACAGTGACTGTCTATATACCAACCTGAGAATATTTGAGGTTCTTCTCATAGCTACATAATTCTTCATGCAAAGTGCTCATTGGATGTTTATTTTTTCAAAACTCATGTCACATCTGTCTTATATGCCATATTTCTGACAGCCTCCTTTTCATCTGAAATCTAAAGAGTTAGGTGTATTTAGCATTGTCACCTGTTGGCTGATGCTTGAAAGACCAACCGAATTCTGTAGGAAGGGAAGCCCATGAGGGCCCACAGGCTACATCCTGTGGATCATTCAAAAGGGAGACTTCCATGGGGAGAAAGCCACCTGGCCCACGAACCCACCCTTTCCTGGTGCTTCTGCTTTGGGTGCTAAGTGTTAGATTTAGCAGAGAGTGACCGAAAGAAGAGCAATCAGTCTGGAGGCTGCATTTCTACCTGAAAAGAAGTAAGGTTATTAGATTTGCATGTTTGCTAATGTAGTCAGCTGTTTCACAGCACTTGTGGTGAAAACAGATTGATATATATATATAATTTATGAAGAAAAAAAGATAGTTTCTCTAGATAAAATAAGATTTTTAAAAAACAGTGATTAATGCTTATAATGGAAATTATATAAGGCTAAATGAAAAGAAAAGCAGAACAGAAAATAATTTCATGTGACTTGATCAGCAGAAGTTCTGCTACTGATGTTTAATGGCTATAGCTAAAGAAAATACCCAAAACATATTTGAACACGTTCCTATATTGTGTACGTATATACGTGCAAAATGTACTCCAAGGGGAACTTTTGTTTCTTCTTTTTCCTACATCAAAACAGACAGATGATGTTAAGAGCGCTGTATGACTTACACTGGGCTTGTGGTTAGCGGTGGGAAGAGCGCAGCGCTCCGGGCTGGGGGCCCCTATTTGTGTATCAGCCACGTTCCTGCCACTAACCAGTTTGGGTAAACTACGTCTCCACTTTCTTCAGCTTTACAATAAGAACATTGGCTAAAAATGTTGCCTCACCCCTCGTCCTTAGCGGCGTGACCGGCGGGGGGCGGGGAGTTGCAGCCTAGCAGAGGAACCGGCTGCAGAGACGGGCTGTGCCGGGACCACAGCAATCGGCCATCCTCACAGCGGAGCAAGAGGGCGGATCTCGTGTTCAGTGTTCTTTCCACAGTGAAAGCAGGCACAGGAGGAAAGTGGAGGGCCACGGGTGGCGAGAAGGGCTGAGTGCCCCCCGCTTGACTGGTCCCAGTGCTGCTGTCCGCGGCCAGCCTGGCCTCCCACAGCCGGCGTTTCCTCCCGTGGGAGCCGCGGGTTCCACGCTGCGCCGTGCGCGTCGTGGCCTGGCCAACCCTGCCCCCGACCGCCTGCGCCGCCGGGGCCTCCTGTGGCCCGAGGTTTTGGGTAGGGATGTAAAATCCTTTACACCGTGACAGGGCGTTTGCACACGGGGAATCCAGGCCGACTTGCTCATCGGACATGAGAAAGCTGAGGCCCAGAAGCGACTTGAATAATGTCCCCAAACAAGGCCGTGGTGGGCGGGGAAGACCTGCAGCCTTTATGATTACTGAGGGAGCAGGTGTGTGCTGTTTGTGGACACTAACCAGGGACGCCCCGCAAAGGTGTCGGGGGCTGGGGGGGCTGCCGCCCCCCACAACCAGTCCTGGGCTCTGGGGAAACGCACGCCCCCTCCGTCGGTAAACAGGCCCGCGGTGCCATGGGCACACTCGTTTCTCCCGTGTGCCGGAACATCACCACCCAGAGCAACCCTGCGGGTGGAGCCATGTGGGAAGAGGGTCACAGGAACGTTCATCTAGAACACTGAAAATGGGGAGAAAAAGGCAAGGACTTGACAGGAGCTGCTGCGGAGGCATAAATATCAAGTGTCGGCTGGTTTCCGGAGACTTTCTGCCCTGATTCGCATCCCGGGAGGAAAGGGCGACGCCAGTAGATGGGCGTCCAAGGACCTGACTGACTTGATAATAAAGAGGGAAGAAGGGGGTTGCCTGGCGCTGGAGAGGGAAGCACAGTGAAACTGTTGAGGAAGCAGACTATAACTTTTAGCTTTAAAGTGTGTTATGGCTCCAACAGCACAGCTAGTTTGGGGACCTGGGGGTGAACACAGACGTGAAACAACAGCGTGTGGGGGTGAGGCCTGGCTGTGGCTCCAAACGGGATTTAACGTTAGGAACCGGGAGAGGTGAAAATGGCACACTTGCTACAAACGGGACACAGAGGGAGGGGCCTTTGGGATGGTTTGTGACGTGGGTTCCAGCCAATGGTTTAGGTGTGGGTCCTTGGGACGCAGGCAGGCAGAAAGCACCAGGGGGGAGATTTAGAGGGAAAGTGCCCACCCTCCCCTTCCGGAGCACAGCATCCAGCCAGCCCCCGGGGGTGCAAGGGGCACAAGGCGCTTCCTCTCAGTTCAGCTTCCTTGACAGCAGAAGAGTTTAGCAAAATCTAGAATAAACGCCCAGAGCAGGCGTGTTCCTGGTGTAGAGCAAACCAGTGCAGGGTGATCTGAGTAAGAGAAACGTTAAGTACTGTCAGACCCAGAAGCACGTTTTACTTAGTGTAGCAGTTTGACTGTTGGGGTTTTCCACGGGCTTTCAACGAGTTCATGGAAGCCATCACTAATCATGGGACAAGTAATGCCCCTCACTCTTGCTCTGGGAGCAGTTTCCGGCCGAGCATGCACGCTGGAGATAAAGAGAGGGGACAGTCCTTGGTGTGAAGGACACTGTGGCTGCTTACTGGATGCAACTTTTTTGTGATTTTCTTCATTCCCTAGTTATTAGTCCACAGAGAAGTTACGAACCCTAATGCTGCTTTAATTAAAGATTTCTTTTCTCCTGTCTCTTGCGGGCCCTTCTTGGCACCCAGATCCCAACTTTTATCTCCACTGGCTGTGTACAGTGAGCTGATTGTAATATGCATTATTTATGATAGAAGGAGGTTTCGCAACACTTTTTTCCTACCCCTAATGATACGAATTAATTTTAGCTTCATGGAGTATTGGCCTCTGAAACAGCAGTTCCCTTTTTTCCTTTTGCACTAATGCTAATGCAGTTTATGAACTCCACGCTGCTACAACCCATCAAAAACCTTTTCTTAACCGTGAATACAATACGGTAAACAAGAGCCAACTACTTTGCAAGACCCATTCTAGTACTGAAAACAAGATACAAAGATCTGACATGTACATGGCATTTCATTATACACTCAATAAATGGAATTGCCTAAAAACACACCAATTCACACAAAAGGGCAGATTCTCCTCCCAAAAGGACACACTTAAGCATACTGAAGAGACGGTGACGAGCAGGAGTTTAAATGCTGTCTCTTGGGACCATAGTGGCTCCATATCAGACAGCCTTTCTCTTCTTTCAGTAACTAGTGACAAAGCGTTTCCACAGTGGAGCTGATGAGCTCCCCATAGTGACTGCTGCCCAGGGCTGTGCTGGGTTGCGTATTCCTGTTATTAGGGGGACATCAGTGCTTGTCTTTACACTGCTTACTTCATAGTGACCCTGGGAGCGATTTGTATGTAATTCACGGTGCAGAACAGGTGAGCACAGAAGCACACACATATATGAATGGTGGTGATTTAGACCTCGCTGTGACTTAAATATAAAATGTGTGCTAGAATGTTGGCAGACACAAACTTTGCTCAGTCAAAAAAAAAAGGCAAGTTTTGCCATGGCACAGTGTCCTTAAAGCATCACCTTAATAACAGGGCACGGATAGATGTAAGAATCTTTTCTTCTAAGGAAACAGTAGTCACTTGTTAATATTCTTGATAAGAGCATATGTTTTCATTATCCACTAATCTATGCAAGTTCTCAGGGTAAACCTTCTTAATGCAGTAATGAAAGCAACACAATCACATAGAAAGAATAATTTAAAAAATAAAGTATTGGAGAACCTCGAGAAATTTGAAGAGTGTATAAGGTTTACTACCCATTATATATTTGCAACTTAGGAAGGAGGTAGTTATAAATTACAAAAACTACAAAAATGTAACATCACATAGTTAGCAAAAGGTATATAGTCAAGCCTTTTGATTTCAGTCAAATGAGCACTATATCTATAATAGATTTACAGTATCCAAAATTATATTGTAAAATTACAAATAATTTCCCCAATCTTCTCATTTTATGAATATGTTATATTTTTGTAAGGCTTTATATGTACATATTTCAGAATATTTTCATAAACGTGACCTAATTCTATCAGCACAGCAATTTTATGGGTTAGGTGGCTTTAAAACACATACCTTTTATTTAAGTACTTTCTAATACATGTGGAAATGAAGCAGCCATTTTCAGAACCTCTTCCAATGGGAAGGAGCCAAAGCTAAACATGACTTTGGATTACTGTGCATGCTCATGCATATGGTGGCTGTCTGCCATTTGGAAGTGTCTCCTATCTACCCCCAGGATATCCTTAACCAGCTTTGTAAATACTCTGTAGAAGGGCTGGAGCCTCCGGAAAGATCAACCAGCTTCTCTCATGTTGAGCGTTTGCTTTGGGAACCTTGTTTGTGTTTTGTTTCTCTCATTTTAGTCAACCTGGTTGGAACCCTTTGAGGACACCCTTCTTCCTCTTTAAATATACTCTGTCTTCGTATGACTTTCAATCCAAAAATGGCATTAGAAACATCTCTACTGTTTCTAAAAAGAAACATGCCATAAGGGGACCAATCGGGAGATTTTTTT
>NW_017731427.1:4077234-4079064 GCF_001890085.2 Hipposideros armiger
TTTTGTTTTTTCGTTTGTCTTATTCTTTTGTTGTTTTCAGTTTTATATCCTACATATCAGTAAAAAATTATGGTTCTCTACTTTTTCTGTCTGACTTATTTCGCTTAGCATAATAATCTCAAGATACATCCATGTCGCAAATGGCAGTGTTTTCATCTTTTCTTGTGGCAGAGTAGTATTCCATTGTGTATTTGAACTAGCAAAAGAGGGATGTCAGAGGCATAGAAAGAAAATAAGGGTTTCATGTGAATATCTGAGAGAGCTAGAGAGATAGTAATCAAAAACACATACAAGGAGGGCAAAGAAAAGTTGGAAGTTTTCTTTTTTCTACTTTTCAGCCACAAGAAAGTCACATTGTTTCTTTATGTAGCCTGGAGCAATGAAGTGACTTGCATTCAAATTAAAAATATGCAATGTTTTTATTAAGCATCTTAAATGAGAATGCTGCCTCATTTTTGTAAATTTAAGTGTGTCTCAAATATTGTAAGTACTTTACATTAAGTAGGGAACTAGTATTTTAAAAAGAACAAGACATGTTTTATTAGAGCTGCAAAAGAAAAATTCTGTGTATAAACTTTGATTGCTGTTTTAAATGCTGTTATCTAGTTTCATAACCAGTGAGCAGATCCTAAAATAAAATATTCCCATAAGAAAAATGCAGTAAGTACTATTTAATTTTCCCTCTGAGATCAGAGGCAAAAAAATAATAAAAAGGAGTATCTTAATGGCTAAAATGAAATAAATGATTATTTGACTGCTTATAAAACACTTAGTATGCATATATTGATGAATCAGCAGGGAAATATATATATACTTCCTTTGTACATAATAATTTATAAAGTACAAACCAGATTTTAGATGGATAAACTGTTTTAGTGATGTAAATTGTGTAATATATATGCATGCCTTTCTGTGCTCAAATGGGATGTTTAAATAGGTAACACATTTATCAACTTGTACTACATCTAATTTTTTATTATAAAATATATTACCCATGTTCGTTCATGGTAATTTTCATGCTAATTAGTATTTTGCATTCCCAGAATATGCATAAATTAGCATAATTCTTTGGCTATATGTCTACGCTATATGTGAAAATGCTTTAAAAGCTAAGAATAGCTTGCAGAGTTTAGTATGAGGTGAGAAGGACTGCTTAATATTTGTAAATACATCATTTCTGTAATAAGATTTTACGGCATAAATAATGTTTGTCCAATAAAGTGTTGACTGCAGTTATTTGTGGATTACTAATGGCATTTATTAAGAATCCTGAGAAACTGGTTAAATACATAAAATTGGAAAATCTCTGTAATTCTGGTCCTTCTGTAAAGTAATATGCTGCACATTCCTCTATGATGCTGGTCCCTTATGCAGGTATAAAACTATATAAGCAATGGAGGCCTGTACACATGCTTAATTCTGTAAGAAAGACTTGCGTGAAAGCTGAGTGACACAGTCGCTGACACAGCTGCTGAGGCACAGAGAGCGTGCGGTCATGGAGGCATCCTTCCATTGTCCACACACGTGTGCACACGCTGCCTGGGCTTTGGTGTTCAGCGCTGTCCCATTACTCTGAAGAGCTCCCCCTCTTCTCAGGGGCTGCTGTTTTTTCTTTAGAGAGACACCCAAGGCCGAGCTGAGATCTGGCGAGAGCTAAGAACACAAGTAGGAAAAACAGATGGATCTGTCAGGTAGTCCAGACCTTGTCCTTGTCCTGTGGGACTTCCACGTTCTCTCCTTCCTCTTGTATGTCTTAAGGAAGCACTAGATCAGTGTACCTGGTTCCTGCAGTGCCTGGGGCAGGTCTGGGAATACCACCCAAACTGTAGC
>NW_017731427.1:4081574-4099364 GCF_001890085.2 Hipposideros armiger
TATAACTCATGCTGACTTCATTTAATACTTAATATCACTGCCCATTAAATAATGAAGTGAGAGTTTCCTGCAAGCAAAGAAGGTCCTTCATTGAAGTCAGGTATAAATAACAGTGCTTCTGTCAGCAGCTCCTCAAACATTTCCAGAGTCTTTTGGCTTGTCTATTGTTTTCTTCATTTTTTAGAGTATTGACCCTAGAGTTAACCTTTCAACCTTTATTTGCTTTGGCACACTTTGGATCACTTGCTTCATTACATTTATTGTATCACTTTCAGAGATTCAATCAGGGTCATAACCTTTTAAACATGGAGATGGACTCTTAGTTGTTTTAATAGTTTTCTGTTTCATTGATGTAAGGTGCAAGTGTGGAGTAAAGTCGTTTTATTGGTTGAGGTAAAATGTCCAGTGCACCAGTGCTGTCTGGTCAAGAAGCCACTTAACACAGGACACAGAAAATCCTTTTATTAATTAATCTTTTCAGTGCTACAAAAGATGAGTTAGTGGCATCATTTGTTTACAAAACTTGTCAAATATCCAGACATAGTTTAACTTTTTTCCTTTATTGTTCTGCTGGGTCAACTTTATAAGCAGTTACTGAGATTGAAAATGTTATCATTTATCTGCTAATCCCATAAAACTCTGGTTTGATTTAACACATTAGTAATGGACCCTATATTCAGTATCAAACTGCCCTTTTAACCCCCAGTATATGATTATTGATTTTACCAACCTGTATAATCTATACATTGCATTTGACTGAAGGTATAGAATAAAGAGAAATGGTACTCCACAAAGAAATTGAAAGTCGAAATTCAGCCAAGGCATAGATTTTTTTTTTTTTAGTTTCTTTGCTTTTGTTTGTTTCCTGATAACTATAAAAGAGAAATAAATACATGTGATTCTCTTTAGAAACAATACACATATTCACATACATATGTATAAAAAGTCTGAAGACAAATGCATAAATCATCATATTTTTATAAGGGTACTTAGATACCTAGTATAGAGATTTTTTATTATATTCTCCCTCCTTTATTGTTTCCTATTTTGGTTGTGTAATACATATTTTACATACATACAATATATTTTGCGTTTCACTAAAAATCTACATACAGCTCATTCAAAGTGGCTGAAAAAAATGTTTCTAAATCATTTATATCTAATTTTTATAGTAATCTCTCTGTGTCTTAAAACAATACTAGTTGGTGTCATTACTATACCACATGTGAGACAGGGACAATTGAATTTTGATTAGAAAAGTATCAAGCTAGAGACAGAACACTTGCTCTTGTTAAGGATACTGATACTCACAGCTCACCCCATTCAGTCAGTTATTCATCACCGAAGTAGTGAGTGCTGATACAGTGAAGTCAGAATGCGACCTTATTGAGAAATAGAGCTGTTGGGATATAATTGGTTCAGATGAGGTCATATTGGCTTAGAGTGGGCCCCTAATCAGGATGATTGGTGCCCTTATGAAGGCAGGAACACAGTGAGGAGGCCATGTGACAACAGAGGCAAAGATCGGAGTGGCCCATTGACCTTTCAGGGCTTCCCACAGATGGCAACCGCCAGAAACTGCATGAGGCAGGAAGGAGTCTCTCCAGAGCTTTTGGACAGAGCATGGCCCAGCCGACACCTTGATTTAGACTTCTAACCTCCCAAACCATAAGACAATGGATTTCTGAGTTTTTGTTTAGTCACCTCGTTTGTGGCTCGTTGGCCCAGCAGCCCCAAGAAGTTAACATACTGAGCAACAGGCAAGGGGAACACATCAAAGGTGTGACCTGCGGTCACCAGTTTGCCTCAGCTGCCTTAAATCCCCCATCTCAAGCTTTGTAACAACATCCCCACTGTTGCCCAGACCTGGTCTTTAATTCCTGTCATCAGAGCCACTCCTGTGGGCTAGAGGCAAACCTGGCAAGGCCTGTCTGTCTTCAGGGAGCCAATGTTTACATGTGCATTAGAGAGATGAGGAAGCAGAGGCAACTAACAAATTGAGTATAATTTTGCCCGAATGAGTGTCTCATCCTTAGTCCTTCATCTTGGTGTAACTTTTGTATTTAATCGCTAGTAGAATGCCTGAACTATACTAACGATCTTTCTTTGGCTGAGAACACTGAGAGGATCCTAAAGGCCTAGTTCAAGGGCTGCCAAGAAAAAACACATGCCACCTGCATTCCTGACAAGATTGCACGTCCCAGGAGTAATGGCTCCACAACCCAATGTAGATGCTCCTAAAAGTTCAGTTGAGTTCTGATTCCAGATTGATTTGTCTTTATTCATAATTAAGGTGAAGGTGTAGGAAGCAAACAGAGCTCTCCATTCAGGTCTGTCTACTATCACACACTCTCTCTTTTGTTTGTTTCTTTAAACACATTCCTCCCTCAGCATAGCCCTCAGCACTGAGTATTCGTTTTATGAGGTTGGGAAGAATGCTTAAAGAATGTGTTTTTGTTTTTGTTTTTTTTTTAAGATTTTATTGGGGAAATGGGGGAGGGAACAGTGTTGGGGAATCGGGGAAAGGGAACAGACAAGTTGCTGTCCTTTTGTTCTTCAGTCTAATTGTGGAGTACATCGCTTCACTGTTGGTATTATCATGTGGGTAATACCATGTTGATATTACCATTGCGCTCTTCCTGGCCGAGGCAGTCATTTGCCGGCCATTGGACGGCTGCTCACGGCAGCTCACAAAAGCTCACGCCCCCTGCCGGCCAGCCCCACTGCAGCCTATGCTGTCTCCGGTGACTCACCGCAGCCCAGCTCCAGGTTGAGCTGTTGTTCACCATCTTAGCTGTAGAGGGTGCAGCGTCACTGGCCCTCATGTGGGATCCGAACCAGGGCCCTGCTGCTCAGAGCTGGCGCTCCCAAGCCAGCTCTTAACCAAGTGCCACTCGGCCAGCTCTTGAATGTTTTTGAACATCCATTTCATCATCTATAAAATAAAGGCATCAATATGTACCGCACAGCGTTGCTGTGAAGAACAAATGGTCATGCATAGTAAATGAATTCAATAGTATCTGGTTACTCAGAAACAATGGGTAGACAGCTATTTATTTTTCCACAGTCGTCATGCTCACTTATTTTGTGTTTCCTGTTCCTTCCTCTTCACTGTATGCCCATAACGCTCTCTGTGCGTGGCTTTCCCTTATCACATTGTTTTTTGTTTCCTGTCTGCCTTTCTGACTATGCCATCCTTTCAGTCGGGCTGCAGCAATCACAATACCCACCATGAATTAGGGGCATAAATACTGAATGGGTTTAAAGTTAGGGACAATGTGATGATCTACAGGCAGCAGAGAGAGCTGCATATCTGTATAAATACTGAAGGAAGTAGGAACTTCTGGAGGATCGATGCTGAAAAGGGTGATATTCTGAAAACAGAAATCAAAACCAACATTCGCCAACTTGGTTTTGCCTGGGGCCAAACCTCCCATTACATACTTCTGTGGTCCCCGAGGGTTCCCCGACTGCTCCTTGCTTATCTGTGGATCTTAGATCTTTTGAACACCTTAGTTTGCCATCTGGTTTTAGTGTAGTCACAGAAGAAATTGCAATTTAACATTCCTTTAACCAGACTGAGCATTTTTAAGTCATTCTGCTTAGTCTTTGCTTTCCTTTCATCCCTTTAGGCAATTAAACATGTTATGTGTCATACTCCAAAAATATTTTCCAGAACAAAAAGACTTTCGGATGCTTCCCAGTCTTATTTCCGCCTCAGGGGTGATGTCATGATGGTTGATGTATAACCTAGGGCTTGGGGATGCTTGGAAGGGGGAATAGGGAGGGAGCCCCATCTCCAGGACACACCTGCTGCTCATTCAGCAGAAGACATAAATAAAAGACCCCTCCCAGTCCTTTAGAGGGGACGCAAACCTTCAGGATACTAATGAAGAGGACAAAAAGGAGTGAGTGATGCAAGGGACAGGGCAAAGAGGAAGCCAGACGCCTCCTTGAGGAAGTGTGTGCTGTGGAAGCCACAAGCCATCCCTCCTCCCTACTTCTGTTCATTAGAGGCAAGTCACTAGGGTGAGCCTACACACAACAGGAGGGAAATAGATTCTCTTTTAAAGAGAATGTCAAGAAATGTGTGACACTTTACACCATTGCAGGGGGCAACAGTGATCACACAGAATATGGAATACCGGCCTTTTATGGTCGTCCCTGAAAATCTGCACATTTCAGCGACAATGAACACATGCAGACTAATGCATAACCTTGGATCTCTGTCTCCGTGTGGGTGAAGAATCAGAACGCTCTTTGGTGACTTGAGCAGAATGTCTTCTTTCCTCTAATCACAGGGCCAACATGGCTGAGGATTAAATCTGAGAACTGTTTTTTAAGTGTCACGGAGTTTCAAGGCCAAAAACAGTCCTCAGCCCCATCAGTGATCTGGGGCACGATTTGCATAGGAGTGGGAGCTGAGACGTGAGACGAGAACCTTTGAAGTGAAAGAGAAATTCTCCGGTTCTCAGAACGTTCTTGTTTCTGCCCAGCCACCCTTGTCTTGCGCAATGTCTGTGGAGATGTAAAATTAATAGTTGTTAGTATCCGGATGATCAAGGGTCGGACTGGCTGGAGGTCTACATAAAGTAAGGGGAGCAGTGAGTCGAAGACAGACTCTACCTGGGGAAGGATCCCTGAAGAAAAATGATCAGGAAGGTAGGAGAGAATCCTTACAGCCCTGAAGAGCAGGGAAAGGAAGGCACTAGAAGAAAGAGGAGACTGGCAGTATTCCACGGAAGCCCATTGGTTTGGCAGTAGACTGTTAATTCTGCCTTCTACTTCTCTCAAACCCAGGACCCCTCTCCCCAGCCCTGCTGACACTGCCACACACACGCCCTCGTCATCCATCCTGGGGCAGGCCCCGTGGCTGGCTTCTCCATGTCCAGCCTTGTTCTCCTCTCAGTTGTTCTCTGCAGGCACCCAGCTAGTGATGTGTGGATATGTTAAAAACCATTGAATTGTACACTTTCCTTGGGGGAGGTGGTCCTATGTGGCCTATTGCATTAAAGCTGTTATGAAAAATGAGGTGGCGTAAGGCAGATGGCGAGGTATTTGGAAAGGGAAGGGAGGCAAGAAGACTGCTGTTCGGGTGAGAAGAGAAACACGAGGTCCGCTCTTTGAGGACAAGGGATTTCACTGACTAAGGGAGGACTTTTCTGTTTGAAGGTGAGACTTGAGCGCGTTTATAGACTGAAGAGAAGCGATAGGAAGAGACAGCTGGAACAAAGGTGGGAAGAGAGGTCATCTCTTGACTCTAACTTTCCTAGTGGAAGCTGTAACTGATTCACTGTATATTTCTGTGTGCATATTCAGAAATGGTAAAGGAACATTTTTTTTTTCAATAAGGCTTTGTTACAAGTAAGCACCAGCCATTTCTGTGATGAGGTGGCGGTGAGAAAGTTCGTGCACTCATCTGATTGTCTTTCTTCCTACAGACGATTCACTATTGAATAAAATACTCCGATTTATTCTAGTTTTGTGATTAAGTTATCAATCTCTATTCAGCTCTTCTGACAGCTGGTAAAACGGTGAACAAGAGATTTAAATGCAGAGCTTTTAGCGTTGTATCCTCCATGCCATGGGTTAAGGACTGCTATTTCTAATGTAAGTAGTTTATCTACCTCAGGATTTTAATTATTCTCTGCAATTGAATATATCATAGCAACTTCCAAATTGTTAACCTTGATTTTTCATCTGTGTTTATGTGAAATTATTGTTTCATATTTTTCATGAAATGTTCTTTCTAATAGAGATCTGGCATTTGACAATTCTTGACAATGTTGAGTCTCCAAGGTTACAAATAAATGCACACAGGAAATGAGGTAGGAAGATAGAAAATCCTACAGGAAATCTTAGACACAATCCAATCCAATTGCTCTCCAGATGTTTGCAAAAAGGCCACAGGTGGCATTGTGCTCACATGAGGATGAAAAATGTGGTGTTCTACAGGCTTGTTTGGTGGGTTTTTGTATAGGAACTAAACATGCAAAATAACCCAGCATGAAAGGAGGGGATTAGAGAGAGAGAAGCCTGAGGGGAGCTTTCTGAAGAAATCCCTTTCTTCCTTATTAGACCAGCAGGAGTGAGTCAGGTGGAGGGCAGGTTTAGGGAGCAGACAGGAGAGGGCCCCCCAGTACCCAGTCTGGAAGGACATTGCTTCTCGCAGACCTGAGGAGCTAGGGCTGGAACAGAGAGAATGGGATAGGGTGGGGAGTGAGGCTGGGGGCAGCCGGTCAGTGGGTCCTGCGGGTCCCCCAGGGCCCTGGAAGCCATGATGTAGCCTATTATCATTAACGCAATAACAGATCATTACATTCTTTTTAGGTTTGTCATCTGACCTTGTTTAAAGCCACAACAGAAAGATTATTCTGATGTTTATATAAAAGCCTGTGCTGATTTCTACTGTTGTCTGTAGGGATGACAAATGTATGGGAAATATTTAATGATGAAACAGTAAAAACAGTGCAAACCCACACTTTATACTGGCTTCCTTCATTCTGTAGTAATTTACAGTCATTTTCCCAGAGTGAAAAAAATGGACAATACTGATATTTTTGAGGCAAAAAAAATTATGAAAAACATTTCCCACTAATACTTGAAGAATGATTTTAATTATACTCTTTCTAGCTTGTTGATGAAGCTTTTCTATCTTGGAAGACATTTTATGGACCAACAAACAGAATGTATTTTGTGTTTTCCTTATTTTTGTGGCTTTTTCTGCTTACTTAGTATTTGTGACCCAGTGGAGGGCAGCGGCCAGCCCTGCACATTTTGTAACTTGCACGGAGCCCAGGATTGAATGAAAGGCATTGACAACCAGTGCAGGACTAGAGAGGAACTCTTTTGAAATAAAGAACATCATCTTATTTAAAACTAATATGTTGTTTTTTATGAATTAACTAAGATTAGAATGAAGGGTTATGCCCTCGCCTAATAAGGCAAGTTTAAAAATTATGAGCAATTTAATCTGAATCAATCATGGAGTTTAAAAACAAGTTATTTTATTTTTGACTTTTTTTCTGATTAAAGTGTTTGATCATTTTTTAATAATTAGAAGTTCATAATGTTATTTCACATAAGAAGGAAAAAATCTATTTGATAGTAGTTCATTAGAAATAACCTCATTTTTATTTGGAAAAAACACTTTTCAGTTCTTAAGTTTCAACATTTTGTGTGTATCCCTTTTAATTCATAGTATTATATTATCACAATTTATAATTATATACAAATATATTTATATATTTGTATATAATGTATATAAAATATAGAGATAACATTTTATTATATGTATATATTTGCATTTTATATACGTATTTTATGTGTCATATATAATATATGCATATTATATATATATATGTATAAAATATTACATTTACCTTGTGCTGTTTGGTTTCTTTTCCTGGTATTTTTTTCTGTTGAGCATTTATGATATAAGAATTAGTGAGTTAAAATTTTGTCTTTATTAAACGGTATATGTGCAAATACTGATAAAACTATCATTTATGGAGTGCTTAATATATGGCAGACATGTATAAAATTTTTGTAAGCATTCCTCCTTCCCCCGTTTTACATAAAAGTAAGTTGAGCTCAAAGGAGTTGATTTCCACAAGGCCCCCCAGCTAGTAAATTCTGGGGTTTGAATCCAAACAATCTGATGCTAAGTATCGTGACATGCAGGTCGCTCACGACACACTTACACAATTCGCACGCACTCACACGCACACAGCATACCGGCCCTGAAGTAAGGAGCCATTCTTGGTTACCGGGATAATACCTTAAAAAAGAAAAATTCATTCTTGTGGCTACTTTCTAACCTTTTGTTGAATGTATAAATTAGTCTGAAAAAGGAATAGAGAAGCCATTTTCATGGTTCGCTTTGTGTCCTCTGACAGCTACTAGATTTTTAGTTTCTAAATTTTTAGCTCAACGTACCATTTTTAGTCTTCAGTCATTGGGGCTTGGGAGGCCTGGAAGTTGATGAGAAGGAGTGAAAATGTAGCTCCATGTTCTTCAGTCACCCAAGCCCTTGCTGGGACTCAGTCAAGGGCGAGACACGAAGGGCGCATGCTCCTCACGCGCTCCTTTAACCAGCCACGCGTCCTAACAACCGTGCGGCACCTCGGGCTGAGCTTCATGAAGAGTCTTGGATAACAGATTGCGTGTGTTTTATCTTGTGATTCAAAAGATTAACTGATTGATTATGCTCAGGGACATGTCAATTGATGAAGCGTTTTTTTCTTTTCGATGACAAGGCACGCTTTTCATTTATATTAGCAATAGTATTTTTCCTTCACTTACAAACTTGGTTATTCTCGCTTCCACTCGTGGCTCTAGGTAATAGCTAGACAATCTAGAGACAGGTGGAACGTGGCTGTCTTCCTCCTGCCTCCCCCTTTCCCCCCTCCACCTCTTTATTATCACCTACTCCTCTGCTCCATCTCTTTCTTTATTGCCATGGGTGTCACCCTCTGGCTTGAGGACACCACAACTTCCATCCATCTCTGCCTCATCATCATCATCATAGCTACAATTAATTGAATTAGTTTTAATATTTCAGGCCACTGGTGAGAACTTTACACACACTATGTTGCTTAGTCTCCGACATAATGCTGAGCAGTGTCTATGTCACAGTCTCCCAGGGGAGAAATCTATGTTTCAGGAGCTGCCGTATACTGCACTATCAATGTCTAATATTTTGCAGCCAACCTGACAATTGGGGATTAGTATTCTGTGTGAGAGGCAGCAAGAAAAAATAAGCAGGTGCTGGAGAACTTGGAATCCATGAAGAGCTTTCAGATAGATACATGCACATCTAACTTGCAGTGCCAGTTGTAGTCTGCCTTCGAAAACATAGTTCTTTGTAACATAAAATGTGTGCATTCAGATATCATTGCTGAAAAAAGGAGATTGCTTAATAAGTAAATAATATTTAATTTTAGCTTAAGGCTTTTTGATTAACTTATAAGTCCTTCTGTATGAGTCACAACTCAGTATAATTTAGTCTTTGAAAAGTCATCGTGTAAGAGTTTATGCACGTTCTTCTATTTCAGTTAAAAACTAACTTGGAATATTTTGCATTAATGTATTTTATATTACACAAATGCACTAATTCCCATACATTTGCCTTAATTCAGGCAGGTTTTTTTTTTTTTACATTTTTAAATTTACATTGCTAAGTGCTTTTATTTTGGCATATTTTGGATTGGGAGTTTAGGTTTATAGTTCTTGTGCTCTCCTGTATATTTTTACATACATTTATGGACTCAGAAAATTTTATCAAAACATAATTTCCTTATGACAGAAAATGGGATTGAATTTTAAATGTGGAGAGATTTCAATAATGAGACATCTGTGCTATATATAAGACTCTGAAGAGATGTATTAAAAAAAACCCACCTGAAAATATATTTTTTGAAATGAAAATATTTTTGAAATGATTTGCACTCAGGGATCATTAATTATAATACACCTAACCTGAAGGGACTCTTTGAGATCATTTTTTGCCTTCCTCTTGTTTTATAGCTAAAAAACCACCTTTTGAATGGAAATGAACTGCCCAATTACATCTATGCCCTGTCCTCTTACTCCTAGACGCTGATCTTGAAACCTGCTTTCAAAGAAAAAAGTAAAGAAAAAGTAAAGCACAAATTCCTTTAATTTCCACTCTTCAAGAGAACGCAGTCACCAAGCGAATACAGGGGTGAGGGAAAGCGGGGACTTGAGCTGGGTTCCCGGCCTCCCGCCCCGGGGACTGTTCACAGGGCGCAGGCTCAGGGATGGGTGTTGCTGAGCTGTTGAGCTAATTTGGGAGACAGTGACCTGGAGGCGGAGACCGCCAGGAGACAGTGGTTCAGGCAGTGTGGGAGTCAGGAGGCGGGTACAAGGATGATTTTCTCCAGATGCACGCATCACGTGTGGTGTGTAGTGTGGAGAGAGAGAAGGCAGATGCATTCACGGTGGTGGTGGTGGTGGGGGGTGCTCAGCCGAAGATTGCCAGGAGAGCCCTGAAGGAAGATGCACCTTGCAAGCCGACGGAGGTAAAATGGCAAAATGAAAGGAACCCCCATGGACAGGGGTTTGAAGAAAAGGCAAAAGGGAGGGTGGTCTTGACGTCCAACAGAAGCAGTGATGGGAGCGATTTTGAAGATTCCTAATCTACCTGACGCAAGAGGTGGCTTCGTGGAGCTAAAGAGTCCAGAAGTGAACCTCCTGAGAGATGATGACAGAGGCGCAGATGTGGCCGTGGGAGTGGGTTCCTGAGGCGCAGTGGAGGCCAGGTGTCAACGACGTCAAACGGCCCTCACCCAGGAAGTTACATTTTTGATGATGGCGGTCACCTCCCTCCCTTCCCATTGCTACTGTTTAAGTTCATGCTGTCTCCCTTTTCTGCATTGTTCAATCATTGTCCAATTTTTTTCCTTCCCTCCAGCCTTCTCTATTTCAATTCACCTGTTATGTTGTGGCCGGAGAGATGGCTGTCACTACAAACTTTGAATCTCATTCCATTGCCTTCAGAATGGTTTTACCTCTGTAGCTGGACATTTTATCTATTTCAGACATTCTGTTGCATATTTCCTGCTCCATCTGCTTTTAGCCTCAGATGCCCTTCTCCTCTCCTGATGGCCTTTCACTACAGCCTCCTCTACTTGGCTGGTGGCAGCAACTTTCTAACCTCCGTCTTCACGTGGCTTTCTTGGGTGTCTGTGTGCAAATATCCTTCTTTCTTTAATAAAGACGCCCGTCATTGGATTTAACACCCACCCTAACTCGAGGATGATTTCATTTTGAGATCTTTAATTACATTTTCAAAGACCCCATTTCCAAATAATGTCATATTCTGAGGTTCTGGGCAGACCTGAATTTTGGTGGACCCACTATTCAACCCACTATATCTTCAGTCTTAAAAAAAATCATCTAATTACTATTTTAGCAGCAGGTAATCAGGATACACTTAATAGGAGGGGAGAGAAGTTATACAAGGCTGACAAACAATACATCACCAAGCCCTGGTTTTAGTGACCGAAATTGCGCACAGAAGGGCACAACTTTTTATTTAAAACACTGATGGTGTTCATTTGTATTCAGGATGTAAATTTGTCTGAATATGATGGAGACCACAAATGATTGCTTTGAAAAGAAAGGAAGACGGTGATTTCTCAGGCTGGTGTGGTGGCTGGGATCCAGGAGGTCGTCAGGAATCAGGAATCCAGGCTCTTTCTATGTTCCTGTTCCATCCCAGGGTGTTGTTCTTATCTACGTTACTCAAGATGGCTCATCCCCTGCCTCCATCCTGGTTGTCATGGAGAAAGACGGGCACCGATTGGACAGAACTTCTTTACATGGCCCCATGTAGCTAGCCGCAAAGGGATCTGGGAAGTAGAACGTTTGTTTTGAACAGGCATGTGTTCAGCTAAAAGTCAGGATTCACTCTTTATTTAGGGAGAAAAAAAAAGAACAAATTTTGTGGAATAATTAGCATTCTAGGTCACCCTCTACAAAACCTTAACTACCGAAGCCTTAACATTTATATCTATCTTATACACTTGCAGTATCTGCAGAATTTTCTGTAAAACTTTTGATTAACTCCTTACAGAACATTTTAACAGATATTTTCTTAATAACCTCATATAAAAAAGAATGATCATTTAGTGTATGATTTTCCTGTGCCACCCATTTGTTTAATCAACACCTATTTATTGGGAAGTACTATGTATCGGTCATTGAAAACTTAGTAATGACAAAAACAGATGGAGTCCTTGCCCTTCCAGGAGATAAAGATCTCTAGTGGGGTGGAGAAATCATCATTTAAGGAGGTAAATAAATGAATTAATTAAAATCGTATAGTGATAGTATTATTAAGGAAATCTGGTATAATATAGTGACTTGTGATGGGCAAATTTATTTTAGATAAGTTAAATATGCTACCTTAAAGCTTTTCAGCAACTGTGAAAGAAACATATTATTTTTCTTTACATTTTCAAAGCAACAATGGTATTGATCATTCTCTGATTTTACATGTGAGCAGATTGTCCAAGGTCATACACCTGGGGAATTTGACCTCTGAGTTTAGAGGCTGAACCTGGACCCAGAACTCTCTCATCTTCATTTCCTCCGATAAACCTCTGGGGTTCTTTCCATTTCACTTTATGAATTACCTTTTAAGTTCTGCAGTTACTTTAAAGATGAAGCAGGGACCTAATGATTTTACTCAGCTCTGTAATTTTCACGTTTATTGGTAATGACTGCCTCATAAACCTATCAGGAAAAAGAACTCCGATGCTTTCTCTTAATGTCTATTCTAGTTTACAGGCCGTATTTTGCTTAAGGAGAAATTCTGAAGCCCCTCCCTCCCTAGAGGAGTTTGAGGGATGGGCCGGCTGGATAGTTGGCTAGGGGTCCCTCTGTCTAAGTTTAAGTATCTCTATTGTTTGGTCATAAATTGTGATGGTTTTGAAATTCACTTCTTTGGGGGCATGGAGATTAGAATAACCTTCCTTCTGGGCAGGACCATGCTTGTACTGTTGACTGCTTTCTCTCTTTCACTAGTGCAGGACCCATATCCTTTCATCTCACTAAGGGAACAGTGCTGGTTTTCATGGTTTCAGCCCCAACACCACCCTGATGACCACTTTGTCTGTATCCTGTATCCTGAGTGTTCTTTTCAGTTCTAACACCCACACTGCCAGTGGACTGTAGCTTCATCTCCCTTCTCCACACAGCCCACCCTCCACGACACCACAGCGCCTCTGCCTCTGCTTTTTTATTGCCCTCCCAGTTCTTCCAGCACAGACTGGAGTTTCCATTGGTTCTTCTTTCTCTTTGGCTTACCATGTCTCATCATTAAGCGCCATTGTTTCTGTCTCCATCTTGTGCTTGCTCTCCAGATGCTTCTAAAGCTTACACTGTCTTACCCTCATTTCTAGATAATCGAGGCAAGGTCAAATGCACATTTTCACATTTCTTTTTGGGTTCTCCCATAGAATATAACACAGAGATACGACCATAATCAGCACTCAATATGCATGCTTTTGAGAGTTCACTTACAAATTGTTTATTAGTTTTAATAAAAAAACTACCAATTGACAAAGACCTTTAAACAAAGCCAGATGGTATTAGTCGTAAATATAAGGATGCAATGTAAATAGTAAGATATAAAGATGTTTCAGTTTATTTTATTTAAAAAGACAAAAAGAAATCAAATGAAGACAGATATTAAAGTAGTCATAATATTGAAAGTGAATATGGAGAAACATTTCCAAACTGTGGAAAATAAGCCATTTAAATATATTTGATCCAGCAAAGGAAAAACAATTTTAAAACAAATATTAAAAACAATATTGAGTACTGCAAAAGCAATATCTAGATTCAGGAGGCAGACACATTTTTTTTAATCATCCCTTATCATACATTTTAAGTGACTAATGGGGAGACAGCTGAGCTCCAACTCAGCCCTTCCTTTGTGGTATTTTGATTGTATACTTCCAGAGTCATGTTTCTCAGATTGTGGCACATTGGACTCACTCGTTAACGTGTTTGTTAAATGTGTGTCTTCCTGTGCTCCTCTCTGGAGGTGGGGTGTATTTTGAAAGAAGACCCCTGGCAATTGCCATGCACATTAGATTTTGAGGAACACCCTTCTACCAAAGACTATTAACAAGAAATCAGCCAGGTGAGTCTCTACACACAGTAATAAAATGGCTGGAAGACATAACCTTGGACAGTTGCCTCGTCTGTTCTTAGTGTCAGTTTCCTTATATACAAGGGAATGCAGAGGGACCACTGAGCACCTTCTGGTGCCTCCATGAGTCGAGATGCTTAGGGAACCCACACACTTGCAGAGACTCCGCAGCGTTGCCCCCAGTTATACTCCCGGGCAGAGAAAGCTATGTCGAGTTGTTGGGAGATATTATCGGTATATGTCTTAGCACTGTTCCAGCAGAGCTTAAGAATGCAATGAGAGTAGATCTAATGGCTGCTGGAGTGTCTTTATGTTTATTTCCTCTACTTTATGGGTTTGTTTCCTTAAAGAGAAAGTAGTTTAATTACCCATAACAATGCTACATCGTTTCAGAAACTTTAGGATATATTTCTTTCCTTTTATTTTAGTATGTGCTTACAAAACGTGGAGGTTTTCTTCTCATGTATTAGGAATACAGATGGACAAAGAGAGGGAAGATAGGTTGCAAGCTGTAATTTAATATCAAGGTACTGATGATATCATAAACATCATTATAATCTACAGATCGTATTACAACTTTGTAATCAATCTCTCTTCCTATCTGCTATCCACAATGGAACAAATGCTGGCAGGGGGCCCTAAATCAGAGAATGCCCTGCAGCAAGGCTGATGAATGCAACTTCCCTAAATGCAACTACCACTTACTGGTAACAATAAATGAAGTTTGGACTCATATTACAATTGTGGCTAAAACCCATCAGCTTTCTTTATGAAGACAAAGTAAGAGCTTCAGAACTGGCAATCCTAGAACTTCTGCTTTAAAGAAGTAATGTCTAAACTCGAAATTCTAGGAAGCCTCAAAACTAACTCTCAGTGCTTTGCATAAAGAGGCTTTGTAATCTGGGATTTTCTGTTGTCCCATAAGCCCAAACCACATTAGAACGAAATGATCTTGTTTTATAGAGTGATTCAAAATGAGATATTATCCTTGAATTATCATTTAGAAGTTACTAAATGCCCTGAAGTGCTTCGGCTCATTATAACACTGTGAGGAAATCTGCAAATATTAGCATTTTATATATTAGAATGCGGAAACAGAGAGTTTACTCATAAAAGGACAGGTAGCTAGATGTGAGATTCAGGTCTAGGGGTCAGGTTCTGAAGGTAGCCCCCTGCTTTATCTAGAGCAGGGGTTGGCAAACTTTTGAGACAGAAGAGCCAATCTTGTCCCTTGAAGTTTTGCGAGACCTATAAAACAAATAAAATCACCATTATGTGAATAATATCCTTGAAAAATTTTATAAATGAAACTCTGATAGTTTTATTTTCATTTTCAATTTTACTTCAGAGCCACGTGTACGTACCCAAAGAGCCACATGTGGCTTGCTAGCCAGCAGTTTGCCGTCCCCTGGTCTATCGTTACATACCTCGTAATCACGGTAGAATTATCCTTTGAAGGTTTGCTTTGCATTGTATTTTTATAGCTATAAATATACACCCTTAAAAGAATACAGTAATTTTTTAAAGATAAGGTGACTTTCTCAGCACGCTATAAAAACACTTTAAAATTGGAATTGTACACAATTTAAAAATGACCTTGAAAATTTCTAGTGAGATGAAATCAAATCAGAGTAAATGTTTAAAGTAACTACTTCTGAAGTAAAAACCAAAGAAACACACAAACAAAAAACACCCAAAAAACACAGTTGGAAGGCAGTGTAAGATATAAGTTGGAGCATCAAGTTTTTGTTTTTTTAATATACTGGACAGTGTTGGCCAAAAATTATATAATAATCTGCTGAAATATAAGTCCGAGCTTAACATACTTACTCAAAAGACTTGTGTGTCACAGTGGAAAGAAAGGCAGCCTTAGTTACCTGAGGAAGTTAGATAAACTTTTATATTAAAATTTGTGTCTTCTTATGTTTAACCTTTTAAATATTGTCATCTATTTTATGCCCATCTCTTCTTTTCTATAAGAAAATATAAAAGATACAAAACATTTATACTTCATTAAACTGTACATTAGGATTTGTGAGACTCAAAGTCAAGATGACATTATTGTGAGTAACATGATTGAAGTGTCATTACGGCATAATTACCAACTATCAAAATATTTAACCTAGATAGTTATGTAAATAAACATAACCATTGTTTCTAATTTTTATTGGAGAGTCACATTATTGATATATTTTATATTTTTAACAACTGTTCTCTCGAGGTTTTAACTCAATTGTATTGGAAAAATAATAATGACAATTTTAATCATGATACACACTCTAAGTATAATCTAGGGGGTAAGACAAAGTTTACATGAATTAGGATGCTTTCTGGCGTAAATGAAGGGCTTATATAGGAAGCTTGTGAAACACACACTCTACTGTCCCCACCTGATGGCTAATTCATCATTTCCTTCCTGCATCCCTGTATAAGTAGCCAGTGGGCCCACTACAGAAAGGAAAGGCTGTTCTTACCCTAACCTCCTAATTTCATTCTTATCGAGTCACACATATTCTCTCATCTTCACATTAGTAACGCCCAATTAGCAAGGCCTAGAGTGGAAAATAGAAGAAAGATTGGCAATTGCAAGTCACTCATAGTAAAATCATTTATCTCATGTAGCAATAGTTTTGATCATCTAAACTAAAATAAGGAAATTGGAACTTATTGTGGGGAAAAAAGAAGTGAGTCAAGGGGTCACGTTTCCCAGACAACACAGTTTCTGAAATGATGCATTATAGTTTTGATAATATGAACACTATTCTGGCCGAGACAGTGATTTGTCCCGGCACCCTGAGCAGTGCCATGTGCAAAGCCGGAACTCGGCACAGGTTTACCAATGAATAATGAGCTAATCATGTGATTCCCTGGACTTCCCATGTAAAACTTACAGGTGTTCACATTGTGTCATATTTATTAAATTATCCATTCATTGGTCATGGATACTTCCTACTGTGTGACACACACACATTTCATAGAGTGCTGAAAAGCCTCATTAATTATCTAAGCTTGGTAAATATTTGGATAAAAATGTGTTTCTGACTCGGTCCAGGCATCTATCTGAGCCAGCATTACAGCTGTGAGTAAAAGTTTCTTCTCTCATACCCCACTCTTGGCTGCTATCTGATGAGCAGTGACCATGCCACAGCCTCAGAGGAGCGAGACTGGACAAAGCGAAATCCTAGCTGAGAAGACTGGTGGTTAATTTCACTGAAATGTTGCCCATAGTAGCTGAAGAATCTTAGAGAAGGGAAGCTGCAATTAACAGAGGATTGGAAATGTAATAACATTGTCCAATTTTCAATTTGAGATGTTAGCTTTTAGCAAACGCTCTAAAAATTTGCTAAAATGTGACACTATTATTAACTATTTTTTAAATACAAAGTATAGTATATATAGGATAGTTCAATAAAAGCCTCCAAAATCTCATCTGTCATCAGATGATTTTTTCCCCAATAATATTGTCATATATAACTTTGTTGAATTCAGAACACAAATATTCTTGAAAACAGTTTTTGAAAAAGCAGTCAAGGTCACTGCAGTCAGATGACTGTGCTGTACTTGGGAATGCATATTTCGCTTTGAAGTTCATTGCAGAATGCCGCCATGGTAGAGCGAAGTCCTTCCCAGGGACATAAGTTGTCACGTGCCGTATAATCTGAAGCAGACACCTTTGCCAGGAAAACAGGACAAAAAAAGCATTTTTTATTTCATCCTACTAACCAAGGCTATGATAAGCTGATTTTTTGTTTTAAAGTGGGGAATTGATTTTTTCCAGAAATAATATAGTGATAAATGGGTTAGAATGGGCTGGAAAGAGGGGAAAATAATACCATTTTACTTTAAAAACAGTGAACAGAAATTCAGCATGAATTACTGTTGATCAAAGGGTACCCACTTTCCAATCTTGCTGTAAATTTCCATTTACAGAAGCTCAAATATCTCTGAACTTGATGTTCGGAATAAAAGGTGTGATTTCTGGAGGAAATTTACTAGCTGCCCTGTTTCTTATGCAAAGACACATTTTCTAGCAACTTCTGTGTTGACTCTCCCACTAGATATGAAATAGCATTCCCTATTTATATAAGATATATCTATATATCTAT
>NW_017731427.1:4104864-4108260 GCF_001890085.2 Hipposideros armiger
GTTCTTAATAAAATGGGTGATAATGACGACTGTTGAGGTGTCATCCTGCAGCCAAATCAGTGTCCTATTTTGTAGGTGCTGACTGGCCAAAAAGAGCATTTGTGAGTCCTCCCCTCAGAGCAGGGACACTGTCAAAGATGATATAGCACAATAAGAGGTGCTGAGAAGTGTTAGAGGGGAAGAAAAATGCAGTTTACAGCTCATCATTGTGCAGTGCTGCTTTGGGACACTGCCTTGCTTCTCCCCTCCTTGAGTATTACTTGCGCTTTCCTAGATGAGAGCTGGGGTGAGCTCAGGGCCCCTCAGGTGTGGCTCACCTAATATAAGTTAGTGTTCTCTTGAAGAGCTTGTATGAAGAAGGAGAAAGTACCGGAAAACAAGGCATTCTAGAGGTCGTATTATTTTACTGTCTTCGGTTCTGTTTGCTGTAGTTTTCTTTGGTTGACAGATGGAAGTGGGTCTGTTATAAGCACTTGTGCTGTCATCGAATGTGATCTGGGGTGTTCGGAGCCTCTTTTGTTAAGTCGCTGTTTGAAATGCGTGCCTTCTCCCACCCGCTCTTCACCACGCAGAGGAGGCCATAATAGGAGCTATCTGCTTTCCCCCCTTGATTTGGTGAAGTTGCTCTCAAGGGGGACATCAGACAGGTCGTGGGAACACAAGGCCGTGTAAAGATTTCTTGTCTGTCTCTGGTGTGCAGCGATCACCATTTGGAATAAAACGGAGCAGACTGATAATATGATACTCAGAGAGTCCTGAAGGGGGAAGGCAACCTGTCATCTTTATAGACAGAAAGTAGCATTAGTATTTGTTTTACTGGTTTCTAAATGTGCAATGTCCCTGCGAAAAGCAATCTGCTGTAATAGAAAGGTATGGATGACACTCACATTCAAAGCAAGTGCCTGTGGGGAGGATGTTGTAATGTCCCCTGTGCCTTTTCAAACCGCGAATCTGCCTATCCCTAAGATTCTGTTATCTGTGTGGCAAATCCTGGTAGCTGTGAGGCACTGCTGTGAGCAAGGGGTATGATTAACGTATCAAGTGTTTATATTTGAAAACACNTCTTTTTGATACCAGCCATCCTAACAGCTGTGAGGTGGTGTCTCACTGAGGCTTTGATGTGCATTTTCCTGGTGATGAGTGCTTTGAGCACCTTCTCATGTACCCATTGTATGCCTTCTTTGGTGAAATGTCTATTTTGTTTAAATGAAAGTTGTAGAATATTTGTTTGCCACAATATTGTAGTTTAGGCATAGCACCTCTCAGAGGATGTTAGCGCTGACAGTGGTGAAGAGCGAAGACATCTCTGTGACTAAATAACGTTTGTTTAAGCTTTTTTTTCTATTCCCAATTAGATAGCAACATATAAATTTCTGTATAAACATTATGAAAAGTAATGTGCATGTTTTCTTTTCACATTCGACTTCATCCATCTATGGTGCCAAATTCAGTGACTCCCTGTAGCCTGTGGTTACTTGCTATATTTGCCACCCATTACTTTTGACAGTTTTAACACACTTGATTGAGTATTTGCTAACAAGCACATTTGATTGTACATATTTGTCATGAAGCCTGTGATGTGTTTCTCCCTGTTGCAGTTGAGGGCAAATGGATATGTGTTGGGTAATTTTCACCAACAGGCTAATATTGCTAAGGGTCTCGTCCATGTAGAAAGTCTGTGTAGTCAAAATTCAAGAATGTCCTCAGCCTTTCTTTTGGTATGAAGAGTTTATTTACCAACCCAGAAATTGTGGAGATAGCCAAGAAACTGACATCCTACTGTACATTTATTTGTCAGCTTATAATAGATTTTCACATATGTTTTGTCTCATTTGAAGTAACAGTCTAGTGAATTAGATAGGCATTACTGTGTATTCAGCTGGATTAATTCCTTAAATCAAGAAGTTTATGCCCTCCTGGGTTTGCTCAAATTCTGTGGCAGTCTTCACTTGGGGAGAGCAGCCACTGCTGAGCAAATAAGCAGATGTCTTTTATGAAAAGAGCCTCTTACAGTGTTAAATGTGTCAGCACAAGTGCACTTCCTGATGTGTAAAGCACATACTGTCCCTGTTAGTACATTAGAATGAACTTGACACAGTGTCCCTTACCCTTATGTGTACCCTTGTGTTGGGTTATAGGAGGTTAGTTACAAAATGTTAGACAGGAATGGGGCACGATTATGTAAACTTGCATTTTTTTCAAGATTCTCTTTTTAGAGAACTGTTAGGGCTCACAACAAAATCGAGAGGAAGGTACAGAGATTTGCTGTGTGTCCCTTGCTCCAAGACATGAGTAGCCTCCCAGTTGAAGCTACAGTGACACATCATAATCACCCGAAGTTTATAGTTTACATTAGGGTTCACTCTTGGTGTTGTACATTCTGTGGGATTGGACACATGGATGATGACATGTAAACATTCTTATAGTATCATACAGAGTATTTTTGCCACCCTAAAAGTTCTCTGTCTGTTCATCTCTCCTTCTCCCCGAACCCTGGCAACCACTGATCTTTTTACTGTCTCCATAGTTTTGCCTTTCAAGAATGTCATGTAGTCCTTTACAGAATGGCTTCTTTCACTTAGAAATATGCATTTAAAGATTCCTCCGTGCCTTTTCATGGCTTAATAGCTCATCTCTTTTTAGCACTGAATAATATTCCATGGTTGGAATGGACCACATTTTGTTTATCCACCTACCTACTGAAGGACATCTGGGCCGCTTCCAAGTTTTGATTATGAATAAAGCTGTTTGAAACATCTGTGTGCAGGTTGCTGTGTGAACATGTTTTCAGCTCCTTTAGGTAAATACAGAGGCACATGATTGCTGAATCGTATGGAAAGAGTATGTTTAGTTTTGTAAGAAACCACCACACTGCCTTCCAAAGTGGCTGCCGCATGTTGCATCTCCACCAGCAATGAGGGCGAGTTCCTGTTGCTCCACATCCTCACCAGCATTTGATATGGTCACTGTTCCAATTTGGGCCATTCTAGTAGATGTGCAGTCACATCTCATTGTTGATTTAATTTGCATCTCCCTGATGATGTAGGATGTGGAGCATCTTTCATGGGCTTTTTTGCCATCTGTACATCTTTATTGGGTAGGTGTCTATTAAGGTTTGGACCATTCAGTTTGTTTTCTTATTTTTGAGTTTTAGAGCTCTTTGCATGTTTTGAATAGGAGTCCCTTATCAGACGTCTCTTCTGCAAATACTTTCTCCCAGTCAGTGGCTTGTCTTCTTAGTCTCTTGGCATTGCTTTTCTTGGTTCATAGGTAGCCCTCTTTCTGATGTAACCTCACGTGGCAGAAGAAGCAAGGGAGCTCTCTGGAGTGGCTTTACTAAGAACACTGACCCCATTCATGAAGGCTCTGCCCTTGTGACCTAATCACCACCCAAAG
>NW_017731427.1:4111834-4139509 GCF_001890085.2 Hipposideros armiger
TAAGAGAGTGAATACATACAAGTATAATAATTTTTAAATGCTCTAAAAGAAGGCAAGGGAAGGTAGAGAAAAGGTACACAGAAGAAGTAGTATAGGCTGGCTTAAAACATCTAACGATCAGGTATTTCTAAGAGATCTACGCACAACATAAAGATGCAAAGAGCATAAAACAGTGAAACAAGACATGCCAAGAAAATACTAAGCAAGAAAGTTAGTGTTGATCTGTCACCATCTGATGAGATAGGCTTTAAGGCGAAAGGAATTTGTGGACTTAAAAACATGTCACTACATAATGATAGGAGATCCAACTTCCCCAGGAATAAGAAACAATGTGAATATTGTATTCTTCTAATCATATAATCTCAAAATACATAAAGCAAAAGTTGATAGAACTACCAGGAAAAATAAACCACTCCAACATCATAGCGGACACAAAGTCCTAGTGGGCATACCTTCTTCAGAGAGAAAACCAGTGAGAGAAGCACATGTTTTCAACAGAAAAGTTAGCAAACTTGGCCAATTGAACACAGAGAGAGAACTACTGCAGCTGCGGAATGTGCAATTTTTCTAACATACGTGAAATATTCATAAATACCAATCCTACATGCAGTCCTGAGTGGCAGCCTGTCACAGGCTGACCTTCCTAACAAGCCTGCATCCCAGGTGACCGAGAAGAGGAGGAACCAGTACCTGGCTTTTTAAGCCTCTGTAGTGACATCAGAAAGGAATAGTTTACTATTAAAACACCTGTTGCAGAAGTTGGATCTGATTATAACTTATCCCACTTAATAGATCATGGATATTCTTTAGTCAGTATGAGCTGTACCTGAAACATGGAAGCCCAGTGTGGCTAGAATCCTGTGGTTAGTCCTGATACCAGGGCATGGACACACGTGCATGTACGCACACATATACACAGAGAGATATACTTCCTTGTCAATAGCACATGTTATAACATTAGCTTCTTAGACAACTGCTCGGAACAGAATTTTTCACTGTTTTTCTCTTAACACAGTTTTAAGAATTCTAACATTTTGTTACTCTCTCAGGTCACTAACCATCTCTTACGTCCCTGTCCCCAACCAAAGTTCAGAGTGCACTCTGAGGAGTGATTTTGCATGATGACAGGGCTCTTTGCAAATATGCTCTCCACATTACTTATAATTAAATAATGGCTACTGATAACGATGCCCTTATAACACTTGCAGGGGTATTTCTCATTTGGTGATTTGATAGCTTCTGGCCCATGTGCAGATTCCATGTAGACGTCTGGAACGGCGTGATCATGTTGGCAGATGGCTGGGAGGACATTTTCAATTTAGGAAAGCAAGGAACTAATGGATAGAGAAGGCATACATAGAAGCTCTCTGGAACCAAGTAACTTGTCTGAGAAGTACTGCTTCTAATAATGGTGTGAACACACCTAGGAACAGGAATAGCATAGAAAGATAATAAAAATATAATAATGGAGAGCAAAAGCCTTTCTTTCTTGAAGCATACTTTTTTGGGTCTCATTTGGAATTTGAAAGTGACATATTCTCTAGGAAATTTCTAAAGAGTTTGGAGTATTTTCCTTCTGAAGGAAATTTCTTAAGACTTACAAAGAAATGCTGGTAATTTCTATTTTGACTTAAATCCATTCAGGGCAGTACTGTGTTTCTTCCTCCCTTGCTCCTAAATTCATTCTCTCTCTCTCTCTCGCTCTCTCTCTCTCTCTCTCTCTCTCTCGCTCGCTCGCTCACTCGCTCGCTCTCGCTCTCGTTCTCTCTCTCTCCTTCATTTATTATGTGTCAAATCTAACAGTCATAAACTTAATAGTCACTTGATTTATTGTTACAATTGGATCCAGATATTTTTACATTCAAGACTAAGCCCTTTCTTTCTGTTCATGAAAATCACACCTCTACACAGGTAGACAAGAGGCAAGTTAGGGAACACCCCACCTTTGAACTTAGTGTTTGAAACAGCTCTGGGATTTTCAAAACAAAGCCACTGAAATGCCCCTCAATTTGCCCAAAGTAATGCTTTTCATAAGCTCTGAGCAAGCAAGAAAACCTTTCTGAGTTGGTAGGAGACACTCATTTTGCAAAACTAAACCTTTCAAGAGATTTATAGGTTGAGGACTTAGAAAGGGGTAGCCTGGGGGAGAGCACAGACTGAGAAAAGTGTGGGGAACATCAGAGTTTGAATTCTGGCCTTGAGGTTTTTTGTTTTGGACGTTCACCAATCGCGGTACACCTCAGTTTTTTAATCTGTAAAATAGGAGTGATAAGGGGCCTGAGACTAAATCTCCGAGAATGTAGGTGGGGGCCCTGTATAAATGGTCAACCGGAAGGAATGTTACGGGCGTGTCCTGGGTGATAAACTCCTCTTCCCTGTTGGTCTTTCTCCCATGCTCAGTGTTCTTATTGTCCTTAGGACAGACATCTATCATTGCTTTGGTTTTTTGATAAAAATAGAGATGGCGGTATCTATCGTGAGGAGTCACCCTGAAGGTTACATGGAAATCCAAGTCATGCTGGGCCTGCCACAGAGCCAGTGCTCAGCAAGTTGTAGAAACTGCTGGTGCTGCTGTTTCCCGCACGCCTTTGTTATCGGAATATTTACAGTTGTGTCATTTACACATCTGCTTCCTGTTTGTGTGTCTTGTCCTTTGTGGACACCCAGTGTGTCACTCAGAGGTGTGGGTGAACCTGACGCTGAGTGAGTGAGCCAATCTCAGCCTTTACAGAGGAGTTTATGGATCACTGTGTCCTACGCGAGGCTATTGTCCCCTGGGAGGACTCAGAATCACAGGGACAGGACGTGCTGGCTACAGGAGGCGGTGGGCCCAGGCCACATGGCACAGCTCAGGCCCCAGGCCGCTGACCACTGACCAGGTTCAGTGTTTTAGCCTCGCGGTGGGAGCAGGTGGTGCGAGGATGGAGCCCGGCACGTAGCTGTTTTCACTCCCTCTTTGAATTGCAAGGGGAGCTGCAGCGATACACATCCTTTCATATCATCCAAGGGCAGATTTCACTGACAAAAATGAACGTGAAACCACCCCATCGGGGAATCTCTACACTGTGAATGTTTCACTGACGCTGTTTTCTCTCTGCTGTGGCGGCATTTACAAAAGCACTGGGCCACTGTGGAATGTTCTGGCAGGATATTATCTGTCCTCTCCTCCAGGGACGCTATGCCTGTGAACACAATTGGTTTTACCCCCAGCTGTACACACAGAGGACAAAGTACTCAGGCTGCATTTGGAGGCAAGTTTTAGGGAGAACGTTCTTATTAAATGTTGATACACAGAAAGGGCGTAACCACAAACAGAGATTGAAGTTTGACTGTAATCACTTATTGTGTGAAACCACCCCGACCTAAATTACTGAGTTTTTCCTAATGGCCACATCAGATGAAAAATTAATAAAGTGTTTTAAGCATGTATAGTTAGCATATAATGTTATAGTACAACATGACCTTAGAATTTTAAGATCGGATCACACTTTGGCTTGTGTTACCAACAGAAACATGTGCACACATACACAAATTTTAATTTTTTATACTATGTCAGGATGATTTGTTTCAAAGGAATTTAATGCATAGAGAAAGGAAGGAAGGGAAAAATGAAGGAAAGAGAAAAAATTAAACACAATTGCTTGAGGAGTAAAATGAGCAAGTAATTCGAGAATGGGAGATATTACTCAGGTTTTAACATTATACAGTTTTAAAAATAGCGTAACATTTGTAAGCCAACATTTGTGTATGCCACACACAGATTCTGAAATTTACAAGTGTCCAATGATGCATAAATTGATCAAACGGAAAGGATCAACTTCTGTCTCAAGAGAGAACACTGGTTTTGCTATGTATTAAGAATGTTTTGCTTCTAGTTAAAGATGAACAAACTGCTTTAGGATTCTTTCAACTCTAAATAATAATGTAAACCTGGGCCATCATGCCTGACTAAAATGTCAGGCTGAAATCTGTTCTCCTGTGTTGAACATTTTTTTTTTCATTAAAATTTGTTGGAGTGACAATGGTTAGTAAAGTTACATAGGTTTCAGGTGTACAAATCTATAATACATCATCTATATATCACATTGTGTCTTCACCACCCAGAGTCAGTTCTCCTTCCATCACCGTGTATTGGACCCCTTTACCCTCATCTACAGTAATTCAGGACTCGGAAAACAAAATGAACAAGGGGAGAGTTTTTAGTCATGCACAATTATAGCTGATGCACTCACTCATGGCCACAGTATTTTATGAGATATTGAAATGCTTTTGTAATTATTGACCAAAAATAATCCTCAAACCTACCTGTGTTTCCAAATAAAATGTCTATGTTCCCATTGTCCTTACAGAGACACTCAGCAGGATGGAAGGGAGATTTGTAACTTACATTTTCAAAAAGCTCAAAATGCTCACGGCCATCAGCCCCAGTTTAAGGAGTCATGGCCCAAATCCATAAAAACATGGTTTTTCTGTTAACACTGCAGTTTTCTACGGTCCCCTTGGGAGCTAGTACCCTCCAGCCATTCACTGGAGCTTTGTGTTAGCCAGGCCTCTTGCAATTTCTTTGAGCTTCACCTAGAGAAACATCGATCTTCATTTCACAGGTTCTGTATTTGTGAAATCGCCTCCTTGAGAAAAGGTGTTCGTAGCTCCCAAGTCAACACCCCTAGTGCTTCTGTGGTCACTCACAGATGCGCAAAGGGTGATAACACGTTGCAGCCTCCTGACTCGCACCTCCACAGCCATTGTGCAGCCTTCTTCCAGCTCTTACACGGCACTCGTGTGTCCTTGGTCTATTTAGTGTCGTGTTTTTCTCCTGCCTGTGCTTTTGATTCCTTGTTTTGCATTGAAAATGGTACCTAGATGTAGAGCTGATGTGCTGTCGGGTGTTCCAAAACTCAAGAAGGCTTGGATGTCGCTTACAGAGAAAATGCACAGAGAGTCGCTTGTGACAGTGCACGCGCTATAAGGCTGTCGGTTGGGAGTTCAAGGTTAATGAGTCCACAGCATCTGCTAAATAAGGTGTCTCTGAGCAAAACACATGTAGCACAAGTTATGTATCGATCTGCTGAAAATGAGACCAGAAGCTCACGGGAAATTATCGGTTTCTCTTGGGAACAGTGGTTCAGTGTCCTCAAATTTAGTGCCCGTGGTGACTTTAATGAGAATTGACTGTACATATTAAATACATTTATCTCACATCTTAAATTAATCTAAATATAATTTAAAGGCCTGTTCATGGTTCTTAAGGACTCTTCGGAATTTAAGAAACACAGTCTACTGAGAAATTTACATAAAACTGTATTCTGCACTTGAATGAATGTGCATTTTCACCTGTAACAGTTTTACGTATATTACTTTCAGTCCACCTGATTTATGTAAGAACAGTATTTTATTTTTATAACTAGTGTAATAATAATCATCATTATTGATTGGTAACAACATTTGCGGGAAAATTGCTAGGCGTCCAGGGTAGCATATCACTACACACATTTTTTTTCCATTTAATCTTTGCAACAGCCGGTGACACTTACTGATATTAATCCCATAGTCCAGGTGAGCACATTACGGCTCAGAGATGTTGTGAGACTTGGCCCAGGCACACTGCTAGTGGAAGGTATGGCTAGAATTAGATGTGAATATCTATAAATATGTACATATACTAAGTAGATTAAACACATATTGGAATAATCACTTGTTTGCTGCCTGTCACCACAGAAGAATGGAATTCCAATGAAAGAGGACCTGTTATTCTCTTGTTATTTCGGCTTTCTCAGGGTCTCATGCAAATCCTGGCAGACAAGTACTCAGCACAGGATTAAACTCGTAATTGGGTGTATGTTGCCTGGAAAGCAGAGTTTGAGCCCATATGCTGCGTGTGATTGTCACAAGATAAGCAAATCCTAGAAGTACTATATAATGAGAAGAGTACCAGTCTTCCCTCCGACAGGACATAGCGTTGTCAATGCTGGAAAGTCACTGAATCCATCGCGGTCATATATATTGGTGTATAATATGGGAGATGGTACCTGACTCGACCTCATCTGTCCCTGATACTGCTCTGTCTCTGCTCCAGGGTACTTGGGGACAGCAAATCCCAGACTGGGTATGAAAGCGGTTTCACACCCTTAGAAGCGTGGGGCGTCCTCTCCCTCCTCCTCCTCGTCATCCAGTACTTCCTGTCACTTTGTCATTGCTTCATTCGGCATTCAAAGTTCGATAACTTTTTATTTAAACTAAGTTTAAACATTATTCTTGGTATGTCAGGGTTTTCTACTGGTCTTGCCTGAATTTATATGAGCTGAACTATTTCTAAGACCTAATACTAAAATGAAAAAGAAGACTTTCAGCAATTTGTATTTTTTCTGTTTTCTCTGAGTTAACTTTAGACCAACTTCTCATGTCATTTTTGATTACTTATCACTCAAAGCACATCTAAATTTGGTACTAATTACCTCTTTGATCAACCATCTCAAGAAGCGATTAAGATTTTTCTAATGGAGGACCTTCCTGAATAAAAATGAAACACGTTAGCAAAGAAAAGCTGTGACATTTTATTGTTCCATAAGTAGCAATCAGTGGAATATTTTTTTTTGAGATTAAAAAAATTTCTTTATGAGCTCAATTTGCGTTCATTTGATGACACTTAAAATGCTGGCTTTGTTCTTCCCCAAAGCAAGTACCTTAGCTTTTCAAATGGCTGGTAGGAAAATTTAAGAGCTAGATTTTAGATTAGAGCAATTTATTTCATTTTTATGATGTGATACATTCTGAAGCTTGATAAGCTCAATGAGAAATGAGTTCTGTGAAGCATTTACTCAATAAATATTGATGTGGGTTGATTTACAGCACTGTGCCCTGTCAGCTATTTGGGTTTCAGGGTAACGTATTTAAAATGGTAACTGCTAAAGAATTTTACTTCTAAGACTATGCTTGTCTTACCACAGACTGGGTGGCTTATAAACAACAGGAATTTATTTCTCACAGTTCTGGAGGCTGGAAATCCTAGATCAAAGAGCCAGAAGTACTAGGTACTAGGTGAGAACCCATTCCTGCTCGTAGTCAGCCTTCCTCTCACCGTGACCTCACATGGCAGAGGGGGAGCTCTCTGGGTCCTCTTTCAGAAGGGCGCTGGTCCCCAGAGGCCCCACTCCTAATACCATCACATTGGGCGTTAGGATTTGATATGTGAATTTGGGGGATGCGAACATTCAGTCAATGGCAACACTAGCTTTAGTGCTGGGAAAATAAGGCATTCTTCTTATTTCATCTATGTTCTCAGTGAAATGATAAGTGAGAACATCAGCTGAGGGGAGAACAGATGCAAAGATGTGTGATTTCTATCTCGGTGATTAGAAATATTAGTTGACTATGGAATTGTCCTATGGCCACCAGGACATGCTAAGGAATCACTGGAACTGTGTGCCTATAAGTTTAAAATGGGTCACATCAGCATGACTACACGATTTTACTTCACAGCACTCAGCCTTATGGGTATAGGCTCGGAGAAGGCCAAGGGGTGGAGGACCCAGGCGGGATGATTGTATGGTGAGTAATTCAAAACAGGAATGAGTCCTCACTGCAGCAAAATTGTAATTTATTCAAGGGACACACACACACACACACATATTTTTATTGATTTTATTGTGATGAATGATCTCTAATTCCCCTCTGGGTCAACCATTATTATTTTGTGCTTCCATGTATTCTCAACTACTATCTCCAACGGGCATAATCTTATCTCTTTCTCCATCTGCAGACTTCCTACACATTTTTACAGGTCTCACTCAAATGTTTGCCCCTTTTTAAATGATGTCCTTATTCAGTGAGTATTACAAAGATCACTCTCTTAAAACTCTGGTCACACATCTAACATGAGGTTGGATGTTTCCTACTTTAGACTAGGACTCCTCCAGTCCTCCAATTCACTGACCGCAACACCTGGTTGTCCCTCTGGTTAGGTGCCCTTTTTAGGGCTGTCCACAGCACTCCTGGTCGCTTCCCTTGTTGATGCTCTACCTGGGTCAGGAGTGTCCTCACCTAGAACATACATGTCCCTCCGTCTAACCTTCTAGAATCCAGTGTTTATCAATTCGAATCAGCTTGGCTTGACTGAATTCATCAGTCCTAAAAATTATGCTGCTAAGTAGTGATGGGTTAGGAACATATGCCCGTGCCTTTCTGGACCTCAGGCCCTGCTGTTCCCTGGGTCTTGCCAACACCACACACTCTGCCAGTTGGAGGATATTCAACAAGAATATATGGACCTCTAACTACAGCCTCCCTTTTTTCTCATCCCCCTACTTTAATTTTAGTACTTTTTTTCTCTAAATTCATTGAGTGATTAAAAACACAAACCCTCCCATTTTTCCTAGTCCATACCCTTCTTACGGATGGTTGGGGAGCCTGTGAAGCCGTAAGTGTGGAAGGTGAGAAGAAGGTTCTATTACCATAGGAAATGCCAGTGCCTGAGCAAACCAACCTGCTCAGTGAAAGGGTCACGGAACGGGGCACTACTTTTTCTGTACTGCAAAGCAAAAAAATGCATGTTACTGCTCATGATGCTATGGCTTCAATTTCTGCTGCTTCTGCTTCTGTTGTGACTACTGTTACCGGCTAGCTAGAATTTGTTGAGGACTTGCTGTGAGCGTGGTGTTTGTTAGTATCACAGTTAATTCTCTAGAAGGATAGACATCAGCGTGTCCCCTGGCCCACCCAGCAGCCTCAGCCTCCCGTGGGAACTGGTTAGAAATGGAAGCCTTGGGTCCCGTTCTACCCCTACAGGTGACACTCTAGGAGGGAGGCCCATCACATATGTTTTCTCATCACCCCAGTGAGAGAAATGCACAGTGAACCTTGCGAACCACTGGATACAAAGATCATTCCGTTGCATTCTAATTCTGAGATACTTTGGTTCACAGTAGATGTACACGCTGAAGAGCTTAACATCTTATTGAATTTTTTATGTGATCGCTATGATTTTCTTCAGTCTCTCTAGAGTTGCTCTTAATTACGTCGTGGTAGGTGCAACCCCAGTAAACTCCTACGACAAGAAACAGCTTCATTTTGCTTTAGAGCTTTTGAACCCACTCAACCTGATTGTACCTCTCTCCTCCCGCAGCTGAGGTATCAGGAATGCTGTGGCGCTGGCCTCCAGTTGCATAACAGGGACAGTGTACACGTTATTTTAAACCCTAATATGATCTCCTAGATTTCAATTAAGGTCATACTTCCAGGCTGGCAGTTTTAAGAAATGAAAAAAGAACTACTTAGATGCTTAATTAGGTTTTTAAACATGGCATCATATTAAGATAATCCAAAAGAAAAATGGACTTTAATTAAATTTAGAATTCCCAGTTAAAAGTTTGGAGAAGTAACTTATTTAAACTAGGGAAATTCAGTGTTGACTAATCTCATGAAAATAATAAAAATAAAATCTATCTTCCTAATTTAAAAGGAAAAAATATCCCCAAATGCTTTTATAAACAGACTTTCCAAGCAGATTTTTACATAGGAAAAATGAATTGATAAAAAATAGTAGAATTTTTTATTGTTAGACATTTTAGAATCTGATTAAGTTTGTTAGACTCATATTTCTGACTTTGGTTGTGTCTAAATCCAAGTGAGATGCAATGAAAACATAAAGACTATTTTTCCCCAAATCTCTGTCTTGGTTTGGACTGGGAAATGCTGAAGACAGGAAAGAGTATATTTTCTGAACAAAATGCCAGAGCAGAGCAGACAGCAATCGGCAGCAAAGGCGACTCATAGTTACTGTCCTCATTATGAGGGAAATCATTTCCCCTTTAATAATTAGAAACCGGGTGAAGGAAACAGTTCTAGAATTTTAGTAAAGTTAATTTCAAATTAAGTGCGTTCCGAACTACCATTGACAATGAATAATTTAAGCAATACCTCAGTTTTGTTGGCAGATATAGAATTTTGCCTATATTTTGGCTTATTTATAAAATTATTAACGTATAAGGACTTTGACAATATAAATATAAAGAGTTAAAATATCCTCTTGAACTAATTAGTATAAGTAAAGCATATTCTCACTTGCATTTCTAAAAGAGGAATCAAAAAGTTAAAAAACAAGCATGTCCCTAAGCTTAGATGTACAAATGAAGCCCCATGTAACTTTCTGTTCTTGAGATTTCCTGGAGAGCTGTAAGTGGCTGGGATGGTTTGAAGTCTGATCAGAGCCTTTTGCGATGGCGCTTATCCAGTCTGTCACTGGCCTGCAGACATTGGGACTTTGGGACTTCCCCACTCCTGAAGGGTTTTTCAGTATCGAGTGCAATTTGTGTATGCTACTCAGCTCAGGTGCAAACACTGTCTCACCAAAGGGTAAATTGAGACCCCCCCAGACAGACGTCCTCATCTTGTCATGGGTCCCCATGTGAGGAAAGCCCAAGCAATCTCCTTTGTGAGAGGGAAACAGCGCAAGATCTGAGCCCGAGCCTTTTCTCCCCATGGCCTCAGCCACCTTCATGAGTAGGTCGCCAACCATACAAACAGGACTGAGTTCCCAGTCTGTTACCTGGAAAGGAAGGGAGGGTGGCTTTCAACCTGTCACCTGGCAAGAGAGCCTCACTCTTTGATGGACGTGGTTCTCAATGCCCATGGCCTTGACCTCTCTGTCACAGAGCTTTACTCTGAGATTGACAAGAAGACACCTTGGTACCCAGAGGCTCCTAGATCAGATCTGTGAGCCTTTTTTGTAGCTTTAATTTCTTTGCAGAGATTTCCCATTTCTTCATTGGTTTGAAGAGAATTCTTAATTGCTTGTTGAAGGATTTTAATGGTGACTACTTTAGAATCTTTGTCAGATGCCTCTAACATCTGATTTGTTTTGATGTTTGCATCAGTTGAGTGTCTTTTCTCATTCATGTTGTGCTGTTCCTGGTTCTGGGTATGATGTTTGCTTTTCAGTTATACTCTGGACATTCTGGATGTGATGTTAGGAGACTCTTTATCTATTTAAAACTTGTGTTTTAGCAGCCGGTCTGTTCAGGTTTGGCTTATGGGTCTGGCCTACTTTTAAGGGCTTCCTATCCAGGATCAATTTAATGCCAGAGCCCTTGCAGTACTGTTCTGTTATGCCTCATTGTTCTAGTCCCCTGAGTTTCCCATTCTACTTTTAGGTGAGAGGGTCAAGAAATGATGATCCTGGTTTGCTTTCTGATGCCAGATGCAAGTCAAGGAGATGCTGGCTGTTGGGAGGAAGACTTGGGGCATCAGGGCAGCTGGCACTGTGGGTACAAGTAGATGTGCCACCCATGCCACTGAGCATGGAGCTGGTGGTGATAGATGCCTGTCCAGGTTTGGCAGGTGTTGACACTAATGGAAGATCCAGCCACCACTGCCCCGCGTGGGGTGGGTCCCTACTAACTGCTGCTGTGGCTGGTGGGACCTACCTGTGTGCAGGTATGGATCCGAGGTGGAGCTCCCACCAGGTCTCTGCTGGTCTGCTCCTTTGCTGGCACTTTGTCAGAGATAAAAGCCAGGCACATACATACAAAGTGCTAAAATAATAAACCCAATCGCCAGTAATAGAACGTAGAACAATAGTTGTCCTGAGGTGGCGACATAGGCATTGATTGAAAAGGGACATAAGGGAACTTTCTGGAAGGGTGGAATGTTCTATGTCTTCACTGGAGTGATGGTTATATGGGTATATCATTTGTCAAGACTTGTAGAAATGCATCAGAAAACATATGCATTTTGTGTGTCAATTATATCACAATTAAATAGTGATAAAAATTTATATAAAAATGGTCTAATTGGCAAGGGGCTGACTTTGAATGGCGTAATACATGGATTAATAAATCAGGCTGTTTAGATTTTATCCTTGTGGTAGAGACACACTGGCATATTTGAAGCCAAGTCGTGCTCTGTGAATGGTTCATTTCAGGGAGGGGCCACTCCAGCGGGAACAGGACCGGCAGTCCTCCGGCTCTCAGCGAAGCCCTCAGAAATGGCGAGAGCCTCAGGAAAGGAGTGGCCATGTGTATCCCAAGGGGCGGAATGTCTGGGTGACATTTAATGGGCTTGATAATTGATTGGATGTTTAAGATGGAGGCTAGGGAGGCGTTGGCATGGCTCCCAGGTGGCCTCGTTGGGTGTGCTGGTTTTGAAATGCTCCACTGTAGTTGAGCGATGAGATGAAGGAAACAGGGCGTGAACTAGGGTGACACGAGTGAGGCATGGCATTTCAAGGAACATCAAAATCTCAGGCATCAAGATAAATGCAGAATCAGAGGAGGGCATGACTGGGTGCAAAGATCATGGGTTTAGTTTAGATGTCTTGATGTCCAAGCATGAAGGATTAGGTCCCGTGGCAGAGAAGTCTGGTTTGAACTTTTGAGCCATGTTTCATTTTTTCAGATAGCCCACAAGGAGGGCAGGATGGAAGGGACCCTAGAGCAGCTGGCTTTTACACTTTGGGTTGACATCATATACACAGTTTTTCTGAAGAGGTTTTTATTTGAGTCTCAGTGTGGTCCTTGATTCAACAGGTTAAGAATTGCTAGTGCATGTTATGTTGAAGCACAGAAAAGGTGAAAGAAATTGCAGGTAAAGAGATTTTTGTTGTTGTTGTTAAAATAGGAAGCAAGGTTGTTTGAAAGTGTACCAGTGGAAATGCATTAGGGAGGTAGAAGAACGTGGAAAGGCTTTAGAACAGCTGCTGTGGAGATTCAGAGAGAAAATCAACTCAAGATAATTGAAGAGATTGGTGAGTATCATAGAGGGTTCAGCAGAGTAATTGCAAAGCAAAAGGTTTTAAAGAAAGGTTTTGTGTAGTGGTGTCAGGGTTAAGTACGTGTGTATCTTCTCTCTGTAACCACTGAGGTAAATAGATTCATCCGTACACATAAGTTGAGTTGGTTCTCCAAAATCCCCGTCATAAACTCTCATAGCCCTTACCTGTGTTAGAATGATAAGGCCAAATAAAGACTTTCTACTAGAGTACATTTTAGCATCCCTGTCAGTGCTGACATTGAAAGTCCTTAAACACTTGATAAAGCAATTTCTTTTAAGTAAATACTTCACCAGTTCTACAAATGTCACTGATCAAAGCCAGCAGAGTTAGGGACTTAACCTGAAAGTGAGCAGCACACTGAAGCAAGATTCCGGGGCTGTAAAGCCATAATCCTTCTTGAAAATAGGAAGTTCCATTGCTTTGTCAGAGGTGAGAGGTACAGTTTACTAAGAAGTAGATAAAGGCCTCAGAAGGAAGGTGATGAAGGATAACAAGCTAGGGTATTTCTCCTAAGTAGAAATAAGGAATGCTTTCCGCGGCACTGGGCACTTCAGTTATCTAAGGAGGCTTCTAACGTAGCGGTAAAAGAACATCATTCCACTTTCATCAAATGCAAGTCATCTTTCTTTTCAAGTGTCAAATGACCTCCTTAGGAATGGAATAAATACGTTGCTAATATTTTGTAAATATTTATTGAGCACCTAGTATTTTTCCAGCTTAGAGTCGGTAACAAAATGCATTTATATGGAGACTAAAGTATGATGCTATAATTAGGCAGAAGCGTTACTTGTGTAATAAGGAATAAATATAGAGAAGATATTATCAGTATAATAAGTGATAAGTATAGAGAAGATAATATCACAATAGCTATGCACCAAGATAAAAATGAGATAAAACACTGTAAAGGTTTTGTGTGTGTGTGTGCGCGTGTGTGTGTATGTATGTATGATTCCATTGAAAATATTTCCCCATTTTCTCTACCTCCCCAGCTCCTGACAATCACCATTGTTAAAGATGATATCAATCTCAATTCCTTGCAAAAAGCTTTCCCTAAATCCCTTGGTGGGTGTTGACTCTTTCCTACCTACAATTTTTGGATTTGTAAGTTTCTCTTCAATTTATAGCATTTATAACATTTCATACTGGGTCACTTATAACTGGAATTCTTCTCAGAAGCAGAAGAGGCAGGCTTGTCTCCTTTTCGTCCACCTTCCTGTATTGGGTCCAGCCTCACTGTCAGCATCAGGATGAAGAGGCTTGAAAGTGATGGGGGCAGACTCGACACTCTTCTCTCTTCACTGGGCTCAGTTAAGCAACCCCCGCACCACCAACGACCTCCGTCACCCCCCACACTCTCTTCCTCCCCTCCACCTCCTGCCTGGCCTCCTGACCTGTGTTTGGGTTAAAGGCATGCATAAGAAGCTATTAGAAAACTCCCATTTTTGCTATTCAGATAATATGCTACATTAAAAGCAGTAAACTTGGGGAAAACACAAGCCTACCTCCCAAATCTCATACTAGTATAACTTTCGTCTAATTCTAACTGAGAACCATCCAGGGATAAGAATCTGGAAATAGAATTCCAGCTTACCCAAGTTGACAGTGGAACTACCCAGCAAAACCTCTCTATGCTTCAGCTCCCCCACTGGTAAAAAGCAGAGATGTGGTGAAGTTTAAATGAGATAATGAAGCACTTAATTCAGTGGCTGCCTTCAAGTTACAGGTTTAATAAATTTAGCTCTTCCTAGTGTGATTATAAAGTAATCTATGTCCCTGTTTGAAAGGAAACAGTTTCACTGACATCCAGAGAAGCCATAGTTTATTATAATCTTAATTAAATATATGTTAATATAAGAAGAGAAATAAAGTTCTTAAACTTATACAATTATAAAACACAGCAAATCCCCCCAAAAGTAAAACCAAAATAATTAAATTAATAAAATGTATTTAATGTAAGAGATGCTGAATTAAGATTTCTCCTGAAAAAAAAAAAATCTGGGCACACTGCCATGTTCTCTGTGGGATGACTGAATTCTGCCACTTACATCTCCATGAACTTGAGAGAGCGAGGTGTCAGCACACCGTGCCGTGACTTTATTTGACTTTCAAGTGGCTCAAATTAATCATGTTACAGTTCTTTTCTTACAAGAGGATTGAAAGAATTCATAAACACAAGTGGAATCAAGGACAGTAAAAATATCTGATAAAATTTGATAGCGAGTGATCATTCAGATATATTGGTCGTCCTTATTTGATAACTTGCTTTTTCACCAATCAACACATTTTTTATATATATGACAGTATTGTAGATCTAATTCATTTTTAACTGTGTATCACATTTTTATGTAACTATTTCTCTAGTAATAAAACTTTAAGTGATTCTAGAACATTCTCTATTTTAAAACGAATGCAGTGACTATCCTTGGATATGCTTCCTTGTGTTAACAGCCAGGTGTATACCATTGTTATCTCCAGGCTCATGTCTCACATCTTCTCTCTCTTTTATTTATCTCTCTCTGTGTGTCTCTCATTACTTCTAGTTCATTCCCCGTGTGCACATCTATGCATGCACAAACATGAAGAGTTAGGTCACTGTTTTATAAAATAAAAATCACATTGTATGAACTACATTGCACTTTATTTTTCTCTTTTTGTTTGTTTTCATTTCTTATTATGGCAAAACACACATGACATAAAATTTACCATTGTAACCATTTTTAAGTGTAGAGTTCAGTAGCCTTAAGAATATATTCACATTGTTATGTGAGATCTCCAGGACTTTTTCACCTTGCAAAGCTGAAGCATTATACTCATTGAACAACAAGCCCTCCCTGCCCCTGACAGCCACACTCCATTTTCTAATCCTATGAATTTGACTATTTTACATATGTCATCTAATGGAATCATGTAGACAGACAGAAAAAATTGCATATATAATAAAATGATCTTCAACAAGGGTGTCAAGGCCATCCAGCAGGTAAAGAACAATTTCTTCAACAATTGGTGGTGGGAAAACGGGATGTCAACATGCAAAACAATGACGTTTTGCCTACATCTTACACCATATTCAAAAATTAACAAAATGAATCAAAGGCCTAAACATAAAAGCTGAAACTATAAAACTTCTAGAACTTTTAACTTTGATTGTTAAACATTCATTGTTCTTCCTTTTTATGAATTTGTCCTTTTTATATCTGTCATATTATAAAAAGTCATAATGATAAACTTACTGGCTTTTATAAGCTTCTTAAGCCATCAACTTTTTCTAGGATGCATCTGTGTGCAAACAATTTGAAATGAACTCTACAAGGAAAGTATTGAAGATGATCAATATCATCGAAGGAAGGAAGGAAGGAAGGAAGGAAAAGAGGGAGGGCTTGTTTTCCTACCAGCATAGAATTCACAGCTTGTTATTCCAAAAGAGTGGCTGACTTCCCTATCATATTTCTATTATCTTAACCCTGGCAGTTAAAAAGTTCTAAAAGAGAGAATGAAGGGAAAACAAAATCACTATAGGTAAATGTCAAGATGGCAGCTTTGGTCTTCTCGCCTACCAGTGGGGAACTAAAGAATGGTCTCTTGGGGAGGCGGTGCCAAATGCTATTGCGGGAGATTATATCAATGCTAAAAATGAAATAAATCCCAGTTACACTGTGATGTAACCATCCTACCAGCTCCTGCATCGGAGAGCTAATGTCTGACCCTACAGACAACGTCTTAGCTGCATTAGCGGCCATGTCATGGTCATGCTGCTTGATGATCCTTTGAGCATCCACAGGTGATCAAGTTGCACATAGATTTTAAAATCCTGAGAAGTAAATAATCACCTTATGTGAAATCCCTATGCGAGAGCTATAAAGCCTCGTCACCTTTGGAAGGCTGCCTGAGCCTCCCGTCTGTTCCTTAGAGCATTTAGGACTGCTACGGCAATCACAAGACGTCTGAATGAGAAATATCGGAAAAGCAACATTGTCTACAGACTGACTACATGGAGTTACTGGGCTGGAGGCTGATGGGAAAAGGTAGAAGGAAAGGGCACTTAACTCTGAGAACGATGTTCTATCTGGAGCAGAGTTGCCTTTATGTTGCTGAATGTCATTGGGAGTCCCCCATCCACATCTCCTATGGAAATTGAGGAGCTGCTGGGACACTCTTGTGTGGCGATATGTTGTGATGCGCCTTTTCCTAAGTTTTACAGCCTTTGTGAGTTTTCTTTTCTCCAATAATTTATTTGGGTTGAGCATGGCTAACAAGTGGGAGAAATGAAGCCAACCTGTAGACTCCAGTCAGTCAATCAACAAAATGCTGTCAAATGCCAAACAAGAGCTAAGCCAAGCGAACTCGACAGAAGCAAGATGCCTCCCAATGGGCTTTGTGGACTGGTTCATGTTTTAAATGTTTATTGACATTACCTTTCTTCAGATTTTCCATAATTTTGTCACTCGTTCTGAAGCTCCAAGCAGTTCCAATCACTTAAATATATTCTCTCATTTTGCCTGTGTTATGGGTATGTTTGAAAAATTAACCTTTCTCTCATCAATCTGGAGTAATTAAGAAAAGGCTGCGAAATCACGCTTGGTTAACACGGACACAGACAACGCTGACGTTTTATTCAGCGCTGGCAGGCGTTCTCCTTGCTGTTCCTGTATTCACAATGTCAAGTGCAGTTTAACAGGATTTAAAAAATTACTTTCACCCTTTTAGTGATTCTACAAAAACTTAGCACATGATTTCCATTCCTTGTTTCTTACCCAGCTAGATGCACCAGAATACATCAACTGTGATCACCCTTGTGAATGCTGTAGTTTCATAGAATCCATGCTGGTTGGTAAAACATGTGCTTCACCAGGTTAATATCCTGACCTCATTTCTAGAACAGCCTAGAATCTGTAGGTCCATGATCCAAGTTGTTTACCTTCGTTTGTGTTTTATTCTCACAGCATAGGAACGCGTATAATGTGAAACAAGAGTTCTTGTTTTTTGTCCTATGAGAAGAAACATCCTTGCCATTATGGTATTTGCTGCAGCCTGATTTTAGGAACAAAGTCATCCTTGTTTAATGGCTGCACTATGTTTGCCTTGCTGCTCATGTCAAGACCTTAATTTCATAGCTTTGCAGTCATGACTATCTCCAAATGTTGGAATTAAATTGTAAATCGGTTGTCACCTTTCACTCTATCACTGTTAAAGTGCCAGGAAAAACACTGTATTGAAATTATTTTGTGTTCATGCCAGCTTCTTTTACAGTTTTTAACCTTGCTCTTTTATACAAATAGATATATTTTCATTGAAAAAAAAATCAGTGATGGAGATGATAGTCAATCATTTAACCTTACCCTTCTCCCAGAAAGAGCTCCTTTTATCATGTTGAATTGTAATTTTCCTCACCCTTTCAAATATACATATATATGTGTAATGTATATATATTTCTATATGTAAATATATATAACAACACATATCTCTGTATCAATCATCTATCTACCTATCATGTAATATCATGTTTTAACTTTTAAGTGTAAATAATATCGTATTGCTTATTTTCACATAACAAATAACATGTTATAGAGGTCTTTCCTATTTGTACATATAGAATCTCATATATTTTAGATATGCCTACCCCTCTCTGGGTAGATGGGTAGAAATTCATGTAATTTCTGCTTCAAACAGTTATGTAATATACATCATTTTAAGCACCTTTTGTATCTGTGAAAGTATTTTTTCTTAAAGTGATTCAATTTTTTGCAATGTTTGGATCTTTGATATGTCAGTAATATTTTGTTTGGGGAAACTTTTAATAGGTTGGGAAAAGCCTCCCACTTTAAGATATGTAACTTTTAACAGTTCTCTCAGCATTTATCATATCTTCACAACAAATTTTCTTCAAGCTTCTTAATTTTTCCAGTGTGACAGTTAAGAAAAATTATATCCTATTTTTACTTTGCATTTTACTCATAATTACTGAGATTGAGTATCTTCTTCTAGGTTTCTTAGTGATGGGTTGGTGAATCAATAATTCAACTCTTTTGCCTATTTATTTTACTACGTTGTTTTTGCATAAATATATTCAGGATTTTTAATAGCATTCTGCATATGAATTCTTTGGTAATTATGTGTAAATAATTTTTTCCAATCTGTCATTTAACTTTAAAACTTATTTATAATTTTGTTGTAAAGCAATTTTAAAATCTGAAGCAATACACTGTATTAATCTTTTCCTTTGTGGATTTAGATTTGGGTTTTGTTTTATAAGATCTGGTTAGCCTAAGCTTACACACAAGCCAATATTTTCTCCCCATATTTTTATATTTCTGTTTTGTGATCCTTTAGATCCATCTAGAATGTTTTCTAATGGAGTGACGAGTGACCCTAACCTTATATTTTTATATTTTTAAAAGACAAATGTATAAATGCCGTCATTTTTAGTATTCCCCCACTGATTTGAATGCCAAACTTGACCATGTTTGTCAGAGGGTTTGCCATACAAAAGCCAACTATGACTTCCTTTCACTTTGCTTCATTATCTGTAGATGATGGAAAGCTTACTTGTATACATTTACGTACCAGGATTCCTTTGCAGCTAGGGATGGTCATGTGGTTCAGTTCTCACCAATGCAATGGTTGTAGAAGTTACCGAATGAAGGTCTCCACAAAGGTTAATATGGCTCCAACTAGCCTGCCCCACTGGGTTTTGCTCTGCCATGTTTTTCCTGATTAGAATGTGAATGTGAGTTTGAAGGTGCCAACCTCTGAAAGCCATGTGTGACAAAGATGTACAAGGAAGAACAATGGAACAGAAGGATAAGAGTGAAGTCTCTGATGGCACCACTCAACCACTGTTTCCAGTGCTGAAATAGTAACCATGATTTATTTAATCTTGTGTTATTTGGGTTTTCTGTTAAATGCAACCAAGTGCACTTTTAACTAAATTCCAGTGTAATCACATAACTCTGTTTCTAGCCTATCTGTTTATTTCTACACAACAGCACAATAATTTAATATTTAGTTCATACAGATTTAAGTACAGTAAAACCTTGGATTGCGAGTAACTTGGTTTGCGAGTGTTCCGCAAGACGAGCAAACATTTCTAATACATTTTAACTTGGTAAACGAGCAATGTCTTGTAATATGAGTAGTTTGTTTCCAGAACGAATTATACTCGCAAACCAAGGTATTACTGTATATGTATTTTTTAGTATCCAGAAAGACATAGCTTCATCCCTTTTTCTTTATTCAAAGTTTCCTAAACTTTATTCTTTCATTAAATTTTACAACTTATTCTTTTGTCATGATCCCTAAACAATCCTTCTTAGATGTGATATATATTGAATTTTGAATGTTTCCTTTGTTTTGTTTTTGCACCTAAAGTGATCCTGGTGTTTTCTAAGTTATTGTAGATAATCACAGTAACAGGTTATCTGATTTGAACAATCTTGCAGGATACAGGTAAATTGTAGTTGATCATGGAGTGTTTTTTTATTTTAATATATTTGAATGCATTTTGGTCAAATATTATGTAGAATTGTGCACCTGTACTTATTACCAATATTGATTTGTAGTCTTCTTTCTTTTACTGTCTTTTTTTTCTGGCACAATACTATGGTTATTTAGGTCTCAGGAACTGATTTGGGTACTTTTCCATTTTTTGCTCTGGAATGTTTTGTCTAAGATGGGAATTATCTGTTCTTTGGACATTTGGCAGAATTTGCTCATGAACTATTTAGGGGTTGTGTGTAGGTTTAGTTTTTCAGTTTCAAGGGTAGAATTTTTACTTAGAATGCATCCTTCAAATATATAATAATGAATTTAACATAGTGAAGTTCCTGATTTTGCCATATATGCTTTGCTTTTAAACTCCCAGATACAAAGAAAATAAAATGATAAGATGGATATAAATTTTATGGATTAACAACATTTGTTAAAAAAAATATTGGGTTGTTGGAAAAGTCATGATATATTTTTTGTTTTTCGTTGCAAAAATATGTCATGACTTTTCCAGCAACCAACTAGATAACACTGTTTTCAATTTTAAGTAACAAAAGGAGTCCATTATTACAAAGTAGCATTTCTTTTAAGAAAGTAATCTTAGAATTTGTGACTTTAATTAGAAACTTCTAATTAAAAATACAGATTCTAAATTTTATTATATTAACAATTGATATTAAAATAAGAATAATTTAATGGGAATATTATTGAGAACATCAAGCAAGTACCCTGACAAAGAAATATGTAAAATTCTAGAAAGGTTCATGTAATTTCCTACAATATTGTTTTTTATGATTATAGACATTTTCTAAAAATGCCTTTTTGAATCAGTAACAAAGGACCTATTGTTTCCTGAAAAAGTAGGAAATCATTTCTCTTCTGAAAATACTGAGCACAAAAACATTTTATATTCAAGTAATAGAGGCATTCATAGTTCCAATGTTCAATCTTTTATAAAAATTATTAATATGACTCTTAACAGCTTTTAAGTTAACATTTTTTTTATTTTGAATATATTTCATGGTACTATTTCATGACCTTTATCTAGAATTGTAAGCCACCCATTTAGACAGTCAGAATCAATGATGATCGTTCACTTAACTTATCGTTCACTTTCTTCAAATAACAAATATATTGCTCTGGCTTGAATGATGTCCCCCACAGTTCATATATTGAAGCTTTCACCACCCCGCTGTGATAGTATTTGGAGAAGAAGCTTTTGGTGGGGAGACATGGGCTGTGGGAGTGGAGCCCTCATAGCGGGGTTAGTGCTCTTATCACAGTCGACATGAAAAAGATTAGCTCGCTCTCTGCCATGTGAGCGGGAAGGTGGCCACCTGCCAGCCGGGAGGAGGGCTCTCACCAGACTCCACATTTGATCTCCATTTTACCTTGATCATGAATTTCCCAGCCGTCCTAACTGTGAGAAGTAAGTGTCTGATGTTTAAGCCACACAGTCTATAGTATTTGGTTGTAGCAGCCTCAGCAGATGAAGACAAATATATTCTCACAAAACACACATCCTACATTCACCAAAACACCCACCCCCATATACATGTCCACACAGGCACGGCGCAATGCATGAGTGGAAAGCACCTCAAATTTGATATAACTTTGAATTACATACATTTTACTTTGTCAATACTTTTTCCATGTCTGACACATAAGTGATCTAAATTAAATTATAACCGTGATCAACAGTATTTCATAAAAGCTAATTTAAAATCCATATTGAATCTTATAATCATTAATAATAAAATAAGGCCCAAATTTATTTTAAAAGTGTCCATACAGGAGTATCACACAGTAATAATATAAGTCACTTGAATGTTTTTGAATGGCCTATTACATGTACTAATTTTCATGCCTAGCACACACATCATGTGATATGTAACGTAAATAACAGGGATTGATGGCATCATACATTTGCCCCCCAAATGGATTTGTTTGAAAGTTTTCAAAAATATCCACTATAGATTGAGATATATATATATATATATATATATATATATATATATATATTACTTTAAAAAACAAGAATAGCTTCTCATACTGAAAACATTTAAAAAATTAAAGTTAAATATATATTTTCCTTTCAGTTCATTATGAAGGCTTATTCTTTGTTTTGTTTTTAAGCTGCAGGACTAACTGCACTGCACCTGAAAAAATTAAGGACACAGAAAAATCCAGACTCTCTGTTGGTGCTTTGTAGGGCATCCGTCATCATATTATATGATCACTGAGCTACTTAAATATAAATAATAAAAAATTAAAGCAAGCAAGAAACTTTGAAATTAATCTTACACTATTGCTTTAAAACAGCCACTTTTAAATTGAGTGGAAAATGTCAACTCTATGATATTTCCCTGACATTTGATCACACGTCATAGTCTATGAGTTGTCTCACTTCAGCTCACAACCTTTCTGTGAGGCTGATATTCTTTTTCTCAGGCTTATTTTAAAGTGGGGAACATGAGGCCCGGAGATTCTTACCATTTAAATAATGGATCTGAGCTTTCTCAATTATAGTCTTCTTATTTTAAAACCAGATTTTCTAACTACAGAATCTACCAAGATTCTGAGAAATACTCCTTAACTCCTTCATGACCCTGAGGTTGAGGACAAAAGGTGTGGGTGTCCTCAGGCGGGAGGCCCTTTGGGGTCGTTTTCTTCAGCGTCATCTTCATAGAAAATTCAGCTACATGAGACTCTTTTGAGGAGAACTTTAAAACTGAGGATGTTGATTAAATGAATTTCAAGGCCTTAGTCTTAAACATTGAAAGTAATGTGCAGTTAAATATTGTTTTTTCTTTACAGTCCATCAAAGTTTGTTGTCTCTGCTTAGTCTTCTTTTTAAACTGCAAGAGTAAATACATAATACCTGAAGAAAACTAAGAGAGTAAGAGACAGACCTGGAGACACACACAGAGGAGAGAATGAGACAGAAAGACACAAAGACAGAGACAGACAGAGAGGGAGCTCCGGTTTTTCCACTGTCTTTTATTGTCATCAGCTGCATATCTGAGCCTGCGACCACGGCTTAGATGAAACCAGGCTGTGTTGGGGTGGCAAGAGCTGTTGTGTTTCTGTGAATAACAGCTGAGCCTAGGCGAGCTGAGCCTCTTCCAGGAGGATAGGGGAATTTCTTTGCAATTTTGCTACATCGTTTCTTTCCAAGTTATTGTGATTCCTAGTGAGGTGGAACATGTTTCTTCTGTGAATTTTCTCTTTAATCTTTGCAGTTTTTTTTACTGTGGTTTTAGTGGCTCTGATTTATTCAAGCCACAGCTACCATTGAATTCTTAGTATTTGCCCAGTGTTGTGCTAGGTTTTGCCTGTTGTGTTCTCCAGGGAGCAGAGGCTGGGTTGGGTTAGGAGAGCAAGTGGTTTGGTTTGCTGGTTTGTTGGGGATCAAGGCGGATGCCCATGAAAGATACGAGTGTCAGGAGGCAATAGTCATCAGGAAAACCTTCAGACTGTGCTGCTGCTCTGAGCTCTGGGGGAAGGACACAGACCACCATGAATGCACATGTAGAGCTGATGAGGTCTCGGCCAACCCAACAGGAGCTCCAGGACACAGATCGGTTGTCAGAAGCACAAAGGACCTGGTCCTAGTGTCACCACCATGCTCAGCGACTGGCTCGGAGCCACCATGGAAGAGCCTGGCTCTGCTCTGAAGCTGAGGAGGCCCCAGGGACGGCTGCTGGAGGGTGGCTGCACTCTGCGCCAATCACAGGGAAAGGAGAATCTCCTCTTGGAGGGAGGGCCAGCCCTTAGCTGCCACAGAGATGCTGTAGCAGATAGAACAGGACAAAGGGGACATCTCCCTGCATGAGGGAGGTAGAGTGCAGTGGGCAAAGACAGCGAGCGGTGAATAAGAAAGAACACGAATAAGATGCTGCTGGAAGGGTACGGACCAAGGGACACAGCACGCGTTCGTTTCCACAGCGATGGGAGTGAATACCTTGGATAGTGTGTAAGGCCTCCTTGAACAATCCATGAGTCCGGGGCACTGTCCATACAGAATCCAGCGTGCTGTCATGCGGGACCCACTCCCGCTGCGGCTTGTGTCTGAGTGACGGAGAGAAGGCAGTCCTTAGAGGCAGGCTGCCTGTCCCGGGGAGAAACAGCAACCGTGGCCGTTTCTCAGAGATGGATTCCACTGTGAGACATCAGGACTGGGATTCCTGGGGCCTCGGACACGTGCCTGGGTCCTGAAGGAGGGACCCGGATGGCTCATCCAGCCCCTCATCCAGTGGACCCAGAAGATGGTTAGAAAGAGCCTGCTTGTGCCCTGGCTGTGGCCAGGCTGACGGAAAGGCGAGACCTAGTGTGACTTCTGGATTTTATGCTGGAGGAGCTAATGCATAGATGATGGAATTCTTTCACCCATTTTATAATCTCTGTTTGCAAGAATGTGTCAGTTATACTTGTACAGATTACATTTCTCCAATTTATGTTCCCTTTTATAATTTTATGATCATTTTTGACATTAAAAAGTGGAACGGGCAAGTCTATCTTTTAAGATTCCTTGCATGGATTCATGCTTAGAAAGTCATTCCCCATCTACAGAAAATGTCTCCTTCAATGTTTGTCTCTTAAAAGTCATTCCTCAATATGCAGCTCTTTAATTTAGCAGAATGTATTGTGTGGTATGACAGAAGCCTGTGTACTCTTAAAATTGAGTTTCTTCCATAACTGAGCAACCATTGGTTGGCAGGGTGGTCAAAAATAAGATGGAAAAGTCAGAGAGAATTCCTGGGCTCTATCTGTTTCTCACATATCATGAGCAAAGTAAAGAAGGAGAAACTGAAAGAAGATGGGTGTTTCTTCCACGTTTTTACTGCTCGTCAGGCAGGAAGCAGTATTCCTTCTCTGATCTTTTATTCCCTTTTATTCTCATTCTTCGATCAGCTACCTCATTACTGTCGCCCTGCTCCCACTACCTGTGGTTCCATTCCTGACTCTCAAGCAACGCGATGCTGCATTTCCAACACAGACACTTTCCTAAGCGGTAATGATTTGGTTGATTATGGCTTGAGAAGTCCTGGCCATTGTCCTCTTTGATCCACGATGGAGACCAGCTGGAGGAATAGCAATCATTTTTAATGGAGTTATATATGTTTCCAAAAAGCAAAGTTGAAAATTTAAATGCACTTGAACTTCTAAACTGTCTCCACTAGAAGGATCTGAAACTCTTGGTAGAAGTCAGATTATGAAATATTTTGGTTTCTAATTTTTTCAAAAAGAGCAGAAGTTACATGAGTCGTTATGCCAGTGAAATTTATATTCATTCATGCATTCATTCTTTCATCTATTTTGTTTCAGAAAAATTAAGCAGTTACCGAGTATCAAATTAGCTTTTAGGTATCAGTAATTGAAAGATAAGTAACATTCAGCCTCTGCCATTAAAAGTCTCCAAAGTTGGTGGAAGGTGCCAGTGCATAGAGAGAGGATGATGATGGTGATAAAGATGATGATGGTGGTGATGATGACAGTGACGATGGTAAGGACGGTGGTGATGGTGATGATGACAGTGATAACAGTGTCATGATGATGACGATGATGATGATTATTTAGTAAAGACAGTGGTAGTGATGTGGATAGTTTGTTATAAGAGCATATTGAGGGGCAGCGTCCCCAAATTGATGGAGGTGGTCAGAAAGGCTTCCTGAAAGGAAATATTGCATGTTACCTTGTGTGCTTACCTTAAAGGAGGGCACATACACAGGTAGTGACATTAGGGGAGGGAAAGGCACCAGGAGATCTGTGCGTCTTTCAGATTCTTAACGTAGAAGCAGCATGTCCTCTGAGTTTTCTTAGGTGTGCTCTCAAATAATGAACTCTGGTTGGCAAGTCAGAAAACCTGGCTCCCAGAACCTGCTGGCTTACACCCCAGTTTTGCCGGCTAAGTCTCAGGACTTAGTCCAGGTGGCACAGATGCTCATTAGTGCTTGTAGCCTGTAATGCAGCCACACCTCCTTTGAAGGGAGGATAGATTAAGGCTCATTTGGGCTAATATACCTGTGCAAATAGAAAATAGGATATGCTCTTTGAAAAGTGTGTAGGCACTATATCCAGGTTTGTAAATGTGTGTAAACACCAGACAACCCTTAATTTTCTGTAGTTACAAAGGCATGGTTATTCCTGCCAAAATGTGAATATTTTGTTTTTCTGAAGAAACATTGCTAGGCAGTTGTCAAATTTCTACCTTGAGGTTTACAGTATTAACAGCTGAAAATTTCATGTAAAAATCACTAATTAAAAGATTGGATAGCATTTAAAAAGATATTAAATTAATAGTTTGCCAGGAAAGGAAGCCAGTTTTTTCTGATGATAAATCCGGCCAATTAAATTGCTTCTGTGAGTAGTTCAGATCACGATGATACCATGTCTAATCACCTATAGAATGTCTAGTTATATTCATTACATTTAACCTCTTACCAATGAGCATGATAGTGTTCTAGGGTTAGAATGAGAGGCATTAGCTCTTAGAAGAAAGTTATATTCTCTGATGGTTTTGAGATTAAATATATTCTAGTCACACTGGCTGAGAAATGACCTTTTTCATGTTCTTTCTAATAGCTTTGAAAGATATTTGATTCCCTAAAATTGAACAGAAGAAAGCATAAACATCCTGTTGTTCTCTCTCTCTCTCTCTCTCTCTCTCTCTCTCTCTCTCTCATCTATTTTAATTTCTTTGACTTTTTTTCATGCATGGTCTTTAAGCTATTCAAATTAAAGTCAAATTAATGTGTGACATCCTGTACAGTCAGAGAGCTACAAGGGATCTTCACAGGTCCCATGGACTCACACACCAGCCCACATTTAGACAATCTAGAAAAAACTAATTTCTAACCTGATTCCCTTAAAGTTCTTATTGAAAAGTCCCATTTTATTATTTGTGTGTGTGTGTGTGTGTGTGTGTGAGAGAGAGAGAGAGAGAGAGAGAGTTTAGAGAGAAATAATATTTTACCCTCTATAAATTCAGACCTGGTCACATAGAATTTCCTTTAGTAGCAGTTTCCTTAACAAACTGGGATTCATTTGTTTAGCATCTTTGTTCTCACGTCCATCCCATTCTCTCAGTAACGTTTACCTGCATTTGTAGTTTCTTGGTGGTTTATTATTTTATTTTTGCATTTTTGCTGATACAGTCCACCTCCCTTCTACAGTGTAGCAGAGTGGAAATCATAACTGGACAGATAGAAGGAAATCTGCATTCATGTTATCTTTACAGAAATAGCCATGTCCCTGAGCAAAGCATTTAACGTAGGTTCCTATGCCGAGATCATCACATTTGTGATGAAGGATATTTTAACTTCTCATTCATACATGAATCAGCTTGCTCTGGTTTTTCTCATCTGCAGTGTCACTAGAATAATTGTGTTTATGTCACAGGGATGCTGGAGTGCTGGAGTGACATA
>NW_017731427.1:4142810-4146770 GCF_001890085.2 Hipposideros armiger
AAAATATTTTAAAGGGAAATAATTAAATTCAGTATGTGTTGTATATGTAAGAAAATTATTTGTAAACTACCTAAAGAGATACCATCATTATTTTTACCATTAGCTTGAGAAGTATTTATGGAGGAATTGTTGCTTAATATATCGAACTCGAAGGAGTGGTAAGATATGGATGAAAGTCTATATAGCATGTGAAAAAAATTCACCCACAAGTGGCGACCAGAGACAAATAGTTATTTAGAACATCTAATAACTTAAAAACCATAAAATATCACAGTATGCCTGTTGTAGACAAGATTATAGTTATGAGTTTTCTAATGTATATGAGCAAAGAAAAATTAATTTGATTTTGATTGTGTTTCATTCCAACTAACGTAAATTCATGTAAATCACAAGGACATAATAGGTACCGCTAAAATAAACTGGGAAGAATTATTTAGATTCTTCTGTCTATTAATAGTCATAAAATTTTTCATCCATAAAATAAACACAAATTATTTTTATGCCATCCAGTTGGCCTATGTAAGAAGTGTTCTTTGCCACATTTGAATCCTTTCATTTCTTGTTATATTAACAGCCTTTGCCAGTTTCCTTTCTTAAGACTGGAATATCTGCAGAGGATAGGTTTTAATCCTGTGCACTAAGGCTCTTGCACAATCTCATTTTACAATTTGGACACTGCAAAACAGGAGCTGATATTGGTTCTAGTGGACTCTCTCACTTTAAATTATCAACAACAACAAAAGGAGATAGGAGGAAAACTTCATTGATGAAAAATGAAACCAGCCCTAAAAAGAGCTTTGTGTTAATTAAACATGGAGACCTCATAAGCACATGTGTGTCGCTCTCGGAGAAGCGGTGTGTGCTAAAGATGTAAATGCCAGTTCCTGCGGAGATGAGAAGAAAACACAATTCAGGGTTACTCCCCCTTAACACAGGCCCTGGAAGCTGCCCCAGGAAACAGGGTTTAGTGGATTCTGAAAACTAACCTTAGGAGAAACCTCGGGGAGAAAAGATGGCTGAGTCGTGGTATAGGCGGGGGTATTGGTTTTTATGGCTCCTAAGGCAAAGGACCTCACACATGTTGGCTTAAACAAGAGTTTACTGGATTACAGCCTGGAGGCCAGAAGTCCAAAATCAAGGTGTTAGCAGTGTTGGTTCCTTCTGAGTTTTGTGAGGGAGCATCTGGGCCAGTCCCAGTCCTCTCCCCAGCTCCCGGTGAGCTGCTGGCCGTCTTTGTCATTCCTTGGCTTATAGACACATCATCCTGGTTTCTGCCTTCATGCTCACGTGGAATTCTCCTCTCTGTGTGTGTGTGTGTGTGTATGTGTGTGTGTGTGTGTGTGTGTGTGCCCGTGTCCTAATTTCCCCTTTTTATACATGGACATCTGTCACAGGGGCCTGGAGGTCCAGCCTACTCCAATATGGCCTCGATTTAACTTCACTAATTATGTCTGCAGCAACTCGAGGCGCTTCAGTACTATGCTTCCAAGCGCATGTTGAATCATGTCACACTGCTCTTTAAAACCTTTCAATAGCTTGCTATTTCTTAAAAAAGTAAAAGGATTCACATTATACGGCCTTTCATTATCTGAGAGAAGACAGCCTCAAATCACATCTGATTGTTCTCACCTCTCCCCCTAATCTCTTAGAATTCATCCATCTAGCCTGGATTTTTGAAGTTCCCCAATGTTCTACCCTCTTGCTGTCTTCTTAGACCAACCTTCCCCATAAAAAATTCTGTCACTGAGTACTAATCTCAAAACAGCTCAAATTCCCCCATTTTCGGAATCCATCTTTGCGCTCCCCGCGTTCCTATACTTATGTGCCCTTTGTGTCTATGTGTCTGTGTCAGCTGGTCTTCAGCTGAACCACAGGGCAAGCATTTATTCCACGTGGTTTTCTTTCTACTGGACTGTGAGCTTTGGAGAGAAAGAACAGTGTTTTTTTTCTCATTATGTTCTTAGCGATAAAAGAAAATGTGGCTCATCTGTGGTATTTGAAAGAATTAATAAAACAGTACCTTCTTGCTGATGTGGTGCCCTCAAGTGTTCTGTGCACTAGTTTCTCTGGTCTCATCAGAGGAGTGCGGAGTCACTACTTGCTCAAAAGAGTGACCTGTGTTTTGGACCTACTTTAATCAAAATTGAAATTATTCTGTACTTTCAAATTTTTCAAAAAGAAATTCAGTATATATACCAGGGGTGCCAAAAAAAGGTATACACATGACTTGTATTCACCTTTTGTTATTGGTATATATTGAGTATTACCATTTTAATACAGTTTTTTCCTTTCTTAAAATGTGTACACACTTTTTAGCNTCAGTGAGTATTTATCATGTTGTGTACTGTGCTGAAAACTTTACATGGCGCTCCTATTTTTTTCTCAGAAACTTTACAAAGTACTTTTCATCATCATTCACATTTTACATCGGAGGAAACCAAGAATCCCTCACTTTAAACGACGGCTGCCGGGGACTCACCAAGGAAGAGTCGGGTGAAGCCATGATCCGAATCTTAAAAGTTCAATTCCAGTTCTAGATCAGTTTTTCATTTAGTCACTGTCCGCCCTACTGGAGCCATGGGGATGATTCTAAGCTTTTTACTAGAAGTCTCGTTCATAGTAAAAATGTTCCTTCTTTATGTGTAAGTTCACTTTCTGTTTTTGAAATTGCTGTATATTCTTTGGTGACAAAGAGTGGTGATAATAACTATTTAAAAAATATTCCTGACTTTTTTTTTCTGATTTATAAAAAATTAAATTAAAAAAAAACTCCAACTACAGTTGACATACAATATTATATTAGTTTCAGGTGTAATTCCTGACTTTTCTAATTTTCCTAGACCAAAAGATGTAGAACACTTAAATAAATTACCCAATAGTGCATATTTTCCCCCCAGTTTTTTTGAGAAATAATTGACAAGTTAAAATTGTATATATTAATATTTAAGGTATACAGCGTGATGGTTTGATATTTGTATATGTATGTGATATATGTGAGACCACTCAGTATTTATTCTTCTATTTCACTTAGCATAGGCCCTCCAGGTTCATCTGTGTTGTCACAAGTGGCAGGACTCCCTTCTTTTATGTGGCTGAGTAATATTTCATTGTGTATATATATTTATATATAGATTTGTATGTATGATAAAAATGTGACATCTATATATCTATATAGAAATATATTTATATTATATTTTTTATCTGTTCATTTATCAGTGGTAATTTGGGTTGATTCCACATCTTGGCTATTGTGAAAAATCCACTGGTGCATGTTATTGAGTGTCTGGCTGGGGAGTCAAACCAACACTTTGGGTGACAGTACAAAATCTAGAACCAGTGCTTTGACTTAAAATGTGATGCTTGTCCCACCTGTCCCCTCCCCGTTGGGGTCTCCCTGGTATGCTAAGATGCACACTATATGTACCTTATTTTATAAAGCCTGCTGTCAGATGTTTACTGAATATAACTCAAAATCCCTATGCATAGTGAGTTCTTCTGTGTGTGTCTATGTACAAACTTCCCCTTTTTATATATGGGTACCATATATATATGTGTGTGTGTGTGTATATATGTATGTGTGTATATATATGTGTGTGTGTGTGTGTATATATATATATATATGTGTATATACATACACACACATACATATGGAATATATATATGGAAAAAGGACAGGAAGGGAGGAGATGGTAGTTCTGTGAGGTGATGGCCATGTTAATTAGCTTGACTATGGTGATGATTTCACACACATACATGTTTCAAAACATCATTTTGTACAACTTTAATATGCACAATTTTTGTCAATTATACCTCAATAAAGTTAGAAAAACGATAATTATATTGAGTTTTGAGTTGCACCTTGAATTTAAATAAGTTCAATAACATTAAATGGTGGGATGACAGCAATTTGTCAGAAAAGTATTACTAGGTGTGAAACTATATTAACTATATTTTGTTAAT
>NW_017731427.1:4150991-4165790 GCF_001890085.2 Hipposideros armiger
TGTGTGTGTGAAATATCTGGCATTATATAGAAACATAATATTAGGATAAAGGTTTTCCAAAGCAGTCATTACATTGGAACCAGAGCTAAAAGGAAAAGAGGTCCTTTTTTTTCCCCTTTGATAATTCTACATTATTGTGGACCATGCCTCCTATTAGTTCCATTGGCATAAGTATCCTGAATCATTGGGTTGGTTCGTAAACGATTTTGTTATTCCTAGTATTGTGTCTCGGTCAAGATGTCCAAAGGTTGTTAAGACAGAGCAAAGATGGGCTTTAAGGTTTGCATCTTAGGGAAGAGAAACAGTGTCAGAGCCAGAGTGTGCCGTTAGTGATAACCCGGAAATTAGATTTCCTGTAAGGCTCCAATGAGCTCATAAAATATTTAGAGGGTCCTATGCTAATATCATATCAAGGGATATACTGCATTCAGCATTATGGGTTGTTGTAATCAAGTAGATGAAACCAAAAAATAGCTTTTCCATTTACTTGTGGTATTTTTCTGTCCTTTCATTGTGAAAAGGTTATTTGTCAGAAAACTTGATCATCACAGCCAGTAAAAATCACATGCTGTCAGTTCTCCATGTTTAGACATATGTCTCTTGAAAAGGACCACCCAGAGCAATGCTGGTTCTCTGGCCCCGACCATGCCATGTAACTGGCGTGGGCGGTTACAGCTGTCAGCGAACACATTGTCATTTCCGTCCTGAGGAAGGCATCATTATGGTAACAAGTATGCTCCCTCTACATGTTTAAACCCTCACCCCAGGATGAAAGTGAAGGAGTTTAGAATATGTTACCCCAAATATGCCACTCCTCAAAAAATAGGATTTCTTGAACTGAAGGCAATTGCGAAAAGGTAGACAAACAATGAACTCTCTGCCCTTCCCCCACCCACCTGCAAGCTGACTTTAAATTCCCTTGTGAAGGTGCCCCCCCACCCACTGTACCAGGGAGCGGATACCAGCCTCGTCACCAGGTACAGCAAGCCACTGAGAAGTCTGTGGAAACAAACCTTACTGGAGGGTCCTTATCTTCCATTAGTTTCCCTGTGTATTCACTGTCTCATGGTTTGCCACCCCAACAGCCTAAAGCCCTTCCCTTTGTCTTGTCACTTCTCTACACATCGATTGTCCTTCGGTGCCGTACACATCGCAAGTTCTGATCACCCCTTTGAGTTACCCGTCTCTGCGTTTCTCCCACCTGTCTGCGCACTGCACGTGATAATAAGCTCTGCCTTTCTCTTCTCCATCTGTCTTTGTCACTCACATTTGCGGGACCTCAGCTAGAGAACATAGGAGAGGAGAAAGTTGTTTTTTTCCCTGTCCCTACACAAGTAATGGGAAAATTGTGGAATATAATGAAAACATTTTCTTGGACCTGTGAGGAGGAGACCATGTAAATCAGATGAAGTGTGAAGGGAGGTGGGGCTTCACCATCTCTGTAAACAAGGTTTGGGAAACAGCATGATGTTGAAACACAAAGCAGCAGGACAAATGTTAGGTGCCTAAGGAACGCTTAGAACTTCCTGTGACTGGAGGGTGAAACTCAAGGAACTAGTGCTGTTTAGTTCCCTGGATAGAGATTGCCTGGCTCATCTTTTTAAAAGGGAATGACTGTATTGATTCATCAGCATATCAAGCTGTCCTATGGCTGGGGGTGTAGCTCAGGGGTAGAGCATATGCTTTGCATGCACGAGGCCCCAGGTTCAAGCCCTGGCACCTCCAAGTCGCTGCACTGACTGTCCTGACCTAATACTTAGGCTCATCCACTAAATATTTTGTCTTCACAGTGGGCACATATCAGTGCTAGACATTAGTGTAAATCACAGGTGATAGCTTACTGTAGTTAACTATCTGCAAAGCTAGTGATGTGATCATGGTATTTTCTTTCAGTATTTATGACTTTTTTTCACATGAATCCAAAATAAAAATCTAGTCTTTCCAAATTTGATTTGTTTATATCACGGCTAATATCCTATTTGTTTTAATAAAACCATATAAATAGATAAAAACTTACCTGCTCTGCTATGGGCATGGTCCACTTAAAGAATAAAAATACAACAAATGTTCTTATAATGCTCCTTATTTCTGACATATTTCACGTATAATTTCCTTTTATTATTCACAGCAAAGTTCTATCAGATAATGGAGCCAGGAAGATCTCATATGCATCACACATCTCAATGTGGTGACCAGTTGTCCTAGACGATTACATGATCACAGCCTCCGTGTAATTAACGGAATTAAAGTGGACCCGTTCAGATCAAACACTTTAGAGTGACCCTCGCCATACAGTTTTGATCTCCATCTATAATGACATACAGAATGAAAGCCTTTAAAATAGTGCCTGTGTATCCTGGGTAAGGAGGGAGTTGACTCAGGCCTCCCCTGACTTTCAGGTCACCCAGCACAAGTGACACCCACTGACCTCGGGCATCGTTAAGCCCGAGGAGCTGAAGGTGGTGCATTTCTGCCTGCGATGGAGGGCACTGTCAGTACTGACACAGGCGCCTTCTCCTAAGGAAACATTAATGAGATGAATTCAGGCCTATATGGTGTGGCGACCAAATAAAGACGTGTCACTGAGTCTCCCTTTTCTGCATGATGGGTCCATAGAGTATTCTGTTGTATACTTTCACTCAAACATCTGTTAAATTGTGTTTACTGTTTTAATATCAACAAATGAAGATAACTCTTGTGGCCTCAGCCACCCCTCTTTCCTCGGATGTCACATAGTGACGTTTGCCACGAATGGAGCCCCCGTTTCTCCTTTGTGTTGAGCATCACCCTAACTGTGGCAGTGAAAGTGATCCCATAAATCAGTGGTTCAACGCTGAGTTTGCTTAGATGAGTCTAAGACCTTCAGATCAAAGACGTATTTAATTATGTAATACAAGCCTGTACATAGATTCATATTTCAGAGGGATATTATTCACAACGAGAAGCTATTAAACCTGAGAACTGAGAGAACCAGCAGTTTCTTTCATTACTAGCATGTATTACACATTTTGTTGTTTCATCTGCAATAGTATCTCTCCTCAGTGTGCTCTCGCTGTCAGCTCCCTACCTTACCATCCTAAGATGTCTGGAAAGGGGGACAGAGAGGTTATGTGCACCAGCTTTGCCCCTGTCACTATCTGCCCAATGCTGTGTGACAAGCCCCATATTTTCCTGACAGCCTTAACTACACCCTTCTTTTTCTTTAAGCACTTAAGTGTGACTAAACTGTCAGGCTCTTGAACTGAAGTCAAATATCCTTTCATTTTTTATACTCTAGAAAATGAGAGACGGTCATAAAAGTAAAACCAGAAACAGTAAAACAAATAAGTACTGGGTGTTCTCAATGCCAGAGAAGACCTAGGAGAGAAGAAGAAATTGTACGACAACTGAGGATGGGAGTTACAGTAATGGTGGCCGACCTTGCTGTGTAGCAGATGCTCTGAGTGTTTTACCTATGTTTTCTCATTCATTCCTTATAAGAACCTTAGGAGATACATGCTATTTAAGTCCCCTTTTTAAAACGGAGGAAACTGCTGAACTGGGGTGTTGAAAATATGTCTTCTGTGTGACCACTGCACAGAAGTGACAATCAGTTTGGTCCTGCCCTGAAATGGCTTTATAATGTTGAGAAACGCATTTGCCTGTGTGGGTCCCAATCCCTTTGCTTGCATAGAGGAGGCAGTACGCTCAGGAGAAATAGCCTGGGTTTTCCTGCTCGGTGAATTCCATTCAGGATGCTGACTAGATAGATGTGCCAGTGGGTTCTACAGCTACCGTGACCCCCATAGTTTTAATTTACAGAAAATGGTGGTAATAATACTTAGAGGTGTTCCGGGGGACTGGAAAAGTTACCAGGTTTTACATTCTTTCCAGAGTTCCTGATATGCTGACAATAATGAGTTCCCATCCTTTTCCCTCTATCAAATTGTAGACAGGTGACAGCTAAGGAGTCTTAAAATTCTTAAACAGTGATTCATTCCAACATCAGTCCAGTATTTGGAGAATTGAAGGGTATAACTGAGGCAAAAATATATAAGCACATCACAATGTAAACAGTTCCAAAGTTATTGTGTATTATTTTAAGAAAAGCCAATAGTAGAATTATTCAGATTGGATTCACAGTGTGATAAAAAATGCTTTGAGTTTGAAGGGGTAGGAAATTTATGAACTGGAAAGATTTGGGAATTTTCTTTTTTCTCAAATACCTGCAAAAGAATTTTTTTTATGTATGGCTCATTATGATAGCATACAATAGTATTTTCATACATGCATACCTGAAACCAAATAGAAGACCAGCTGTTGTAACATTAAACAGTAATCTAACCAGCCTGCCCACCAGAGCGTCTGCCTCCTGCAGTCTTCTGACATGTCCTCCGGTTCCACGTCTCAAGGCCTAACACCCACGGAAGACCTTGCGCGTTTTGTTTCTTCCCTCCAATTCAGTCTTCACAGCTTGAGAGCTTTCTTCGTGTTGCCCAGTGGTAGGCTGAGCTGTGTCCGAAGGTTCATCAGCATAGACATGATTTGAGTATCTTCCAGTGGTGTCAGCTCTGTCAGCGATGGGTCAGCGAACATAATCCCGGGGGCATGTTGGCCACCAGGGACAAGGTGCTTGTCGGTTGTTCCAGAAACTAGAGTGAGGAGGACAAACTGCCCTGTTAATTTCTGGATTTCTTTATTTTCAGGAAACACTTGCTTTAAAGCTTGACTATGTGGACATTCATGCAACTATGAGTAAATATCAAAGGTGTGTTGCCTGGCTGGGATTTCTGTAAAGCTCCTTCTGTGTCTGAGTCCAGATGAGTGGTCACCGCGACCTCTGGAGGGTCTGGGGCAGTTTGGGTGGCGGCCCTTTTGAGTCCTTTCTAGGTCCCAGGTTGGCTACAGGTATCTGTAGCCAGATGGTCATGATGAATAAGAAAGCTGACCCTGAAATCTTCTCCATGCCAAGGCTGGGGCAGCCAGGCGGCCTCACATTCCTGGAATTTTCAAGGAGTGTGTAATACAGGGCAGGTGTTCAAGACTGCATGGCATTTTTTTTTTTTTGGCATAGCCTTCTAAAGAGGCAAAAAGAAATGCTCGCTGTCCCAAGATGATGACATGAGCAGAGGAGGTCAGAGAGACAAGGCTTGTTTAAGAACTCCGTGTATCCACGTCTGATGGGAGCAGAGAGTTAATGGTGACACAGTCAGGGAGTTGGAGGCAAATCAGGAAAGGAAGCTTGCAATCAAAGTGGGGTGACTGCGAAAGTCCGGGGAACTTGCTCTTATCCTGGTGGTGAAGGGAACCGCTCAAGCCAGACTGCATCGCTTCCTGCGTTTTTTCATTTTCTCTTCACTCCTGATTCTGGTAGCGTTCACTCCAGAATCATTTTCTCCCTCAGCATTCCCTAGGTCTCTGTGGTTTGCTGTGCCTCCAACCAAGTCTTGTGTGTCCCGTGGTTCCCTTTGTCACAAAACTGATCACGCTTGCCTGTCATTTCTCAGTGTTTGTTTCCTCCGTCAGCTGTAAGTTCCTTGAGAACAGAGGCCATCTCTTACACATATTTGTGAATTTTTTATATTAGACTTTACATTTTACAGAAGCGTTAGAGTTACAGAGACATTGAGGTGATAATACAGAGTCCCCTGCACCCAGGGTTCCTTATTATTACATCAAACATCAGTGCGGTACATTTATTAAAATGAATGAACCAATATCAGTGCATAATACCTGAAGTCCACAGTCCATTGGGATTTTCTGAGTTTGTATCGAATGCCCTGTTTCTGTCCCAGGGTCCCATCTGGTGCAACATCACATTTGGTTGCTGTGCCTCCTTAGTTTCTTCTTCACTGGCTGTTTCTTAGGCTTTCCTTGTTTTTGATGACCTTGACAGTTTGGAGGTCAGGTAGACACCAGTACTGGTCAGGAATACAGGCTGCCCCTCTACTGGAATTGGTCTGCTGTTTATCTCACGAGTAGCCTGCTGTTATGGGCTTTTGGGAAGAAACCCACAGAGGTAAAATGCTCCTTTCATTATGTCCTATCAAGGCTGTCAAATGCCTTCTCATTGTCACTGTTGACCTTGGTGGCCTAGCTGAGCTTTTCCAGGTTTCTTTACGGTCCCTCCCCCACTACCGCTTTCTATCCTATATTCTTTGGAAGTAAATAACTAACTGCAGCCCACACTTGAAGAGTGGGAAGTTAGGCTCCCCTTCCTGTAGGTTGGAGAACCCATAGAAATTATTTTGACTTCTTTGGCACAGGAATTCTCCACCATTTATTAATTTATTCAATCATTTATTTATGCCAACAAGTACTTGTACGTATTTATTTCATTCGTTGGATTGGAATCTAATGTTACTTTATGTATTTTCTTGCTCAAGCTCTTCCTGTTCTGGCTGTGGGGAGCTCTTTCAGCAGGCGCCTGTGTCTGGAAGATACATCCACCTCATGTGTATTTGTGTGTGTGCGTCTAGCGCTTCCTTTCTTCCTGACACTACAAGACATTGCAGACTCCTCTTGCATAGTTCCTGTCTCAATCCTAGAGTCAGCCATTTCTCCAAGGAGCCCTGGTGCCTGTTATTTGTTTGTTTGTTTGTTTGTTTGTTTATTTTGAGAATGGTGTTAGAAACCAAGGCCTGAAAGCTGGGTGTGCTCATTGCTACTGAGGTATCATTTCTGTGAGATCATCTCACTGGACTAAGCAAGGTGTGTATCCTAACCCGTGTGTATCTATAAATGCTTGTCTATGTAGCCATGTGTATGTTGAGTGAAACATGAGTTTATACGGATGTCTCCAACTCTACTGCCCCACCACGTGGATCATTGTAGCCTCCTCACCTGACTTATCTGTCAGATTCTCCTCCAACAGGGGGGACTCTGTCTCTGTGACCTGCCATGCATTTACTTACACGTTCGGTACCGATATGCACGTACCCAAGGTGTCATAGCAGCATCAGAGCTGCTAAGCAGTAGATCCCCTTGGAAAACAACGTTATGAACTAGAAGGCAGAGCTTGTATGCAGTTCATTCTGCCTTCAGTCTTCCAGGCTCCACCTAGTCCCAAAGTTACTTCGATGAGCAGCTCTCCCAGCCCCTTGTGTGGGGTCATTTCACACGCCGCTAGTGCAGTGAGAGTCTCTTATCACAGCCTGAAATTCCTCCCTAGGACGCCCTAAATTCCTAATGACTTTCTAATTTGCATACATTTTGTTACTCCATTCCATAGGTTTGGGGAAATGTATAATGTATCTATTATCACATTATCATACAGAATAAGAAATGCAAATTTCATAAAAAACCCCTGTGCTTCACCTATCCATTCTCCCCATCTCCCCACAAACCCCCGATCTTTGTATTGTCTCTATGATTTTGCCTTTTCCAGGATGCCATATAATCAGAATCATACAGTATGAATCTTTGCAGAATGTCCCGCTTAACGTGTCAGTATACATATAGGACCCCCCCCCCGTGTTTTACATGATTTCATAGCACATGAATATTAGAAATGAGTGACAGAAACATAGTATATTTTTTTAAAGATGGGGTGGGTTTTCACCCACAGTGATTATCATGAGACCCCAGGTGGTTACTTTGGTTTGTAGTTGTTTGATTCGCTTTGTTTTTGTTATAGCAGATGTTGAGTATGGGGGTCGATGGGCAACTGTGACCCATGGGTGTGAGAGAGGGAGTCAGCGCATCTCCTGAGAAAACGTGCGCACGTGTACGTGCACGTGCAGACGCGAATGGGGCTATGCCTTTGTTTATTTTAGTTATCTTCCTTTAGAATCAGCATGTATGCTGAAAGCACACTCAAGCTCTGTTTGATCATCATGATAACTAATTAAATGTCTTCTGTACTGCCAAAAATCTGTTGTTGGATTAAGAACTGCTGCGTCTGATCACTAGGAGAAATACTGTCTGCTCATGGTGGTTATGATCTCCTGTTCTTTTAACTTTGATAGGAAAACCTTCAATGTGTTCCAGAAATGCTGAAATACACTTACGGAAATAAGCCTGTCTTCAATAATGGGGTGAAAAAGTCACCGATAAGCACCCTTTAGTAAACTGCAAATTACTGCTTGTTACAATGTCCAGAAATATGAGCTTCAGGGAATGTGACAACCCTTCCGGAAATTGTGTCCTTGGAAGGGCGATTGGGCTGAGTCCAAGCTGTGGCCTCAGCACGCCTGTGAATGATGTTCTCGTGCAATTACAAGCCAGGAAGTGGGTCACATGGCCACCCAAGACTAGGATTATCCCACTAACTTCAAATTAACAATTATCCTTCTATCAGCAAGTTCCTCTGCCACACATGGTGAATGCCTCAGAGTCAGGGGCGCCTGTTTCTACAAACCCAGGGGCAGCCAGGCCCTGCTGCTGTGCAGGCCTCCCGGGGAGCTCCCAGGCCACTGCCAGCGTGACCCCTGGCCCGCACGGGCCCTGACTTTGCAGCCCCCCCTGGGCGCTGTGATCCCAAACTTCCCACCACTTCCTGGCCCCTGTATATAAGCTGCCTTATTTCTGTCACTTGTAGCAGCCTTTTCTTCCTGACCACACTCAGACCGATGTCTTGAAGTAAACATCTTTCTTCAAAATAGTTGAGGATTTACTTACACATTTATAATTATTACATTTGTATGTGTATTTACTTAAGAGCAGAAAAAAGTAAAACTCAGGTTGCAGATTGATTTATTATTTTTTCCTACAACTTGCACTTAGGTTTAAAAACTTCAAAATGCCATAGATTTTGCTTTGTTTTATATGTAATGTGAACACATGCATGTATAGCAAAATTATAGAAGAGCAATTAGGTATTCTTACCTGGTACAAAGGAAACATAGAAGAAGTATTGTTTTTATGATCCTTACAAAGTACATAAAACCAAGTAAGATATAGAAATATATAATACTCATAGTGCACAAATCTTAGCCAATTGAATGCATCTATTGCAAACTGTTTGCAAGATGGAAAGTTTATACAACCATGTTTTACTCTTATTGGGACATTCAGAGTCTGGAAGAAATTCTTACTGTAATTAATACTGATTCTGTTTTGAAATTTCTTTCACCTACACAACCAATGCTCAAAATCAAAACTTAAAAATACAGGTTTCTATTGCTAAGTTTGTATATTCAAGAAACGGTCATTGAAGTGGTGACTTGGGTTTTTACTCAGCAACCTTGTGGCCCAAGACATGAATGGACAGTATTGGTCCCGTCACGTGTCAAGAAATGGATTTCATCCTCAGCTGTCAAGTTTGCAAGTCCGTGAGGCGAGGCCTGCGCTGAACGTGCCGCCTTCACGTGCTCTGTTGCCGTTTTATGGTATCTGTCGTTTCTGAGGCTGCCATTCGTAAGGATGTCACCCAGAATTCCCCATTCGTGCTGCTATCGCTCAGAGCCCACTTCCCCAACAGCGGTGGGGAGGATGCAAGGTGGAAAAAGAACACTTCTTCCACAATTGACTGGGGCATTGTGTGTTGTTATCAATTTCTTTTGACCACAGACGCACTTTTTCTTTACATGGGTGTGAAGCTGGGGACGAGTCACCGCGTTTCAGTGGTTGTGGATGGGAAGAAGGTCTTTAGTGCTCTCCCTGGCGTAACATCTCTCCCGGGCTTGCTCTCAATCCCTTTGGAGTAAAATATATTAAACTGCTGTCCCTGTGTTTAAAGGTCACCTGATGCCCCATTCAGGGATAATATTCCGGACCATGCTAGTCTGAGGGTGGTAAGTGTGGAAATGTCCAGCTACAAGACATCATGAAGCTATACATTCATAAATCCAAGAGATTCTCTGTTTCCCTGCAATTCAAGAGTAACTGGGGGAAAAAAGCATTTGGGAAGTGGAGCTTTTCTATTAATGCAGTCTTAAAGTTGCTTCTGTAAGCTATTAATTGTAAATCTCTTCGGACAGCAATTCTATGATGATGGTGTTTCCAATAGCTCTAAGTCTTCTTTAGGCATATCCAGTTAGTATTCCAAAAATCACAGATTCTTTACATTCTACAGAAAATGTTATTTACTAGCATTGAGACTGGAACCTGGCTTTTTTAGTGTGATGCCCTCATTTATGAGCAGTTTAGTTTTTAAGATTTATGTTAGAAGCGAATCGATCCTTCAGTAGTGGTGATGCATCTTTAAGTAGTCTGTCATGTGGAAATGATATGTAAATACATGCTTTTGCAATGCGATATTACTCAATTTCCAGAATGAACAATCAGTCTGAGACAACTTTATATTTCTCACTTGCATGATTGACATAATCATTGTTTCCCCTCCTGAAATAAAAATAACTGTGAGACAGCAATCTACTTAAATTCCAAGTGCAGTAGGACATTCCCCTTTCTTACCTTATTTATGAAATGGAACAAAAAGTAATTTGCCCAGGAGACCCTGAATAACAAGTACAGAGAATATTAAAACTCCTAGTCCATTTCCCCATGTATTTTGCTGAGAAATATTAATGCTTACCACATCACTAAGAGAAAACTCAACTCATAAATATGGCTGTGCTCTTTTAAATTTCTCCATCACGACTTTGCAATTCATTTCAAACTCTTGTGCTGTTTCAATAAAATATTACTTTGTTGAGAGTAAAAACTGCTAAAATTTAAGCTTCCCTAATAATTTTCGTTGGTTAGGCATCTTCTGTACACCTACGAACTCAAACTGAAGAAGCAAGGCGATTAAGTCCTCACAGACTTTGTCATGAATTACCAATGTGTTTGATGTATTGGTGGTTGACAAAATTGTGATGGGTCTCACTTAGATGTTAATTTCTCAGAAGTGTCATTGTGTGGGCAAAACTCTGTAAAAAAAAATGACTAACATTTGAAAAAAATATTTTAAGGTATGGTTACAATTTTGTGCCTCTAAAGCCCACATTGGATCTCTTAGACTGAATATGCAGATATATATGTTAAAGTATTACTGTGGATCTTTCCTGTGACCCTTTATATTAAAAAATGTTTCGAAGTCTAGACAGATCTCACACTCTCTATGATAGTGATACTTAGTAAATTTATTGAGAAATATAGCGTTCTGGTGCCTGAGATCCAGGGTCAGAGCCCAGCCCCTGTGTTACCAGATGTGAGCTTAACCTTTACTGTATCTTCGTTTTCTCTCTTATAAAAGAGGAAAATGGCAGTATCTGTTTCATAGGTTTCTTGAGAGGGTTCAATGAGTTAATAAATGTAAAACATTTTGAAGAGTGATTGGCACATAGTGTTTTCTAATTAACTGCTAACTACTGTCATCTTTTTTAACTTTATTAACATCCTATGAGTTAGTAATTTTATTCTTCATTTTTTGAGATAAAAATCTCCTGAGCTTTAGCCATTTTAATTAACTTGCCCAAAGTCACCTATCTTGCAAGTATTGCAGAATGGACCCAAATTGTATGTCGAAGTCCATGAGTTTTATTTCTGTGCTATATAGAATTTCTCAACCCAGCTCCACTTTTCATCACCCTCGTCTCCCCTAAATTTTCCAGCACTGATGAAGTCGTGGCCCAGTTCAGAACTGTGCTCTGCGTGATAAACACTATTTTTCATGTGTTTTAGTTTTATTTGTCCAGATAGGTTGGAATCTCATCAAAGGAATAGGTTATGCTTTAAATAACAGAAGTCCTCCAGTCTGCCGAGGGAGTAATGTTTTCTTAATACACATTATTTTGTTGGAACAATGCTGAAAAGATAGGGCTTAAAATATGCACAAATTCAATTACAAATTTCTGTGGACATTTTCTGAAATGTTGGCAAATATATTTGGCACAAATATGTTTTTCCTCAGTCAGTAGTCATTGTATCGTTCCTGAAAGATCTTCATATGTAGATTAAAGGTTGACTAGATAATTCTACCCAGCTGTAACATGAGGCAAACATACTCGGGCCAAAAGATAAGGTATGTGGATCATTCTGCGTGGCCAAAAGGCCCGAGTGATCATTTAACTGTGCAGCGCACATGGGGTGAAATCCGTGTTCCCTCACGTTGCCAAGTCTAAGCTTGCTTCATATAATCAGTTACACAAAGTGATTCTGAGTTATCCAATGGCGGGCTGCAAAGAACATCTGTGTCTGACCTCTAGTATAATCAATGTGCACCGTGTTTATTCAGCGTAATCTGGAATAAAAGATGCTCCTTTGGGTTAGTGAGCTGCAACCTTGCATATAAAAGGGACAGCCATTTACCTTGTCTCAGGCAGCGGCGTACTTATTATACCATATTTTGCATTATAAAGGCGATAAATCACAGGCTATGATGGAACTGATGGCTCCCGTGTAAAAAGCTTGATGGCAGTAACCTATAACTTGACCCATTTCTTAAATTTTGAGTGGGCGTCTGTGATCAGCAGCAGTTATAAGGGACCCTGGTGAATACCAGAGTCCACTAACACTAGAGAAATTGAGAATGTAGCATGCACACAGACTCTGCTAAATCACATGCTAAATCCATTCTACGAGAAACACCTCAGGCCATGTAGAGATGCGATTGCCATAAATTATGATCATTAATGCACATCATCCTGCTGTGTTCATTTACATCACGTATTAGATGCTATCTGTTCCCAAAGTTCCCTTTTGAAGACACAGAAGATGCTAACGTTTTAAGTAAGCGATGACATTTCTGTGACAGCTTGAAAATAACGGGCATTTAAAAAAAGGTAGGGTCTGAATTACAGCGTCTTCACTCACTGTGATATGTAAAGCTCTTAACTGGTAAACTACGTCTCCATCAACAGTGGTTCAATGTTATAAAAATAAGAGCGTTTCTAATGCTCAAGAACCTCTTCAAAAGGAACAATACATCTCATTAATTTTTTATAACACTAAATTTGTCCATTAGCTCTGTTTCATGGGCTAGCAAAATGGCTAAAATGGAATCCAATAGCCAAGACCCATAGTGACATTCTTTTCTTACCTAAATTTTAGCACTTCTCCCTTGAAACAAAAATCATATATAATGCGATCATCTTTTAATAGCACAGTATTCCATGACACAACCACTTAAAGGTTTAATTTAAAATTTTAAATAAATATCAATAGTAACTTCACTGAAAATTACTCATGCATTTATTGGTATCTTGAATATTTAAAACAAGGAGTTAAGATGGCATACAAGAAAGATGAGTAAAACAAATTTTAAAAGGAGCACCAATAAATAAGAAAGAAGCTTTGCAAAAATTCGGACTATTGAAAAGGCTAAGATTAAGATGGTGTTTGGCTCGGTGATACAGAAATACCCAACTGGATGCTAGTCTTTTAAAAAATGAAATTGATTACATCAAGTTTACATCACTTACAAACTTTCCTGTCCTCACCTAGCATGAGACCACTGGTTTTTATGTACTTCACTCTACAGATCGTAAAACCTTTCCTGCCCTTCCCACACAACATGAAAGTGACGTTTCCTTGTGGCACAGAAACTATACCACTGCCCACTCAGCCTCTGAACCTACCTAACTGGCCAGTTTCTCACCATCTTGTGTATTCTTAATCTCTCCTAAGAAGGTTCCTCCATAGCCCACCTTAACTAAAAACTCTTTCTGTGTGGATATTAAATTTTCTCCACCTCTCTAAAATTTCATCATTCTGTGCCCCGTGTTCCCCAGGGTCATCATTGTCCTTTTCAGGTCATACTTTTGATTCCATATTATGATCCTTCACCACCTTATAAAAACGTGTAATGATCATTACAACTAGGTATGAATTACTCTTCTATTGCTACCATAACCAATTACCACAAACTTAGCAGCTTAAAACACCGCCCATTTATTATCTCATAATTTTGTAGGTCGGAAGTGTCAGCAGTCCGGTGAGCTCAACTGGGTACTCTGCTTAGCTTCTTATGATGCTCCAATCAGGTATCCACGGCCAGCCTTCTTAGCTGGAGGTCTGCGGAGAATGTTTTCCTAGCATCACTCAGGGTGTTTATAAAAATCTAGTTCCTTGCTGATGTTGTTATGAGGTCCCCATTTACTTGCTGGCTGTCAGCTGGGGACCAACCTCAGATCCTAATGGCTGCCCACATTCCTTGGTATGGAGTCCCCTCTTTCAAGCCAGAGATGGAGTGTTGAATTCCCCCTTGTGCTTTGAATCTCGGACTCCCCCATCTGTTTCTAAGGGCTCTTGTGATTACTTGGGGCCACCTGGAAAATTCTTCAAGCCAACTGATTAGTAACCTTAATCACACTTGCAAAGTCCCTTTTGCCTTGTAAGGTGAACTACTCATAATGTGGGTGATGAGGAGTGGAATTGCCATGCTTCTTGGTCCTTCTCACTCACTAGCTTTTTCATAATTTTCACTCCTTAATTAAAGACTTTGGCACCCATATTGCACTCTGCCATCCCAACGCTGGGTGATTTCAAGGGCCAGTTGAATATCATAGTCTCTGTCTGTTGGCTTCCTCATCTCCACTGAGCTTCTCAATGGTGCTTAAGTCTGCAGGTCTCTCATAACGATCCTGCACTCACCATCCTTTCTAAAATAATGCTTGGGATCCTCTTCTGACCCTAACGTTTTACCCTTTCATGTCTCTCACTCCTTTACATCTGTGTAAGATCCCTGAGAATTCCAGTACCTTGAACCTCGTGGTTTCAGCTGACGCCATCCCTTTCAGGTCTGGGGGGGGGGTCTCTTTCCTTAACCATCCTTGCGCCCATACTCTAAGCCTCTGTCTCATTGTCACTCAATAGGCTTCTTTTCCTCACACTAAAACCTGCTTGAATCCAGTTAGATGTCTTCTATGGGAATTTAAAGTTAAAACATAAATACAAAATAAAAAGTGAGTTTAGGAGTTTATGATGTAAAAAAAA
>NW_017731427.1:4165838-4192716 GCF_001890085.2 Hipposideros armiger
CTGCTCTTGAAGAAGTAATGAAAAATCTTCCACTCAGGGTGGCCGTGGATATTCAGCAAATGTCTTACTCATTTATTTTCAAGGTCTTGGGCTGATGGGATAAATCATTTTCATAGTTGTAAACAATATGCCTGCCTATTGCACATAATCCTCTCTCCTCAACTTGCATCTGTTTTATTTGATAAAGAAGAATAAGCATCTGAATATCTCCCAAGAATATAAAATAAGAGAATAACAGCTGATGGATCGCATTTCTCTGTCACTTCCATCACACCCTCCCTTTTGTAAAATGTTTGAGGAACGTTCCTGTGTTTCGGATCCTCACTTTAGGAGTGCTCAGCCACAGGCTCGACTTAAAACTGGATTTGGATCCATCTGGTGGTGCAGACGTCAAAGGTCCTCCCTTCAGCTGAGGGGAGACACATCGGTCATACGCTTCTATCATGCTGGAAACTTGACTGTTTTCCAGCGTTATTAAGTAGAAACACAGTGAGCTCTACTTCTGGCCGTAACCACAGGACTTGGCAAGTGCAGCCCCTCATGGATGTGGGAGCACTTTCATTCTCGCTCCCTACTAGGAGCGAGCCGTAAATGGAAAACAACGTACCTTTCCAGTTGGCGCTCCACATACCCGTGAAACGATATCTGAGGGTGGGAGAGACTACGGCCCATATGCTCCAGCATCTGCCTTAACTTGTCATCCAGGCACCAGGGTAAGCTTGTCACTTGGGTGACATGAGCGCGCTGTCCAACTTTGTCCCCTGCCCTGGTATTGCACGTAAGTAGAGAGACAGCAGACAATGGGGGAAATGGAAAGGTCTAAGGATTATCATCCTTACCTCACTGTTACTGTGTGAAAGGGAAAATTATCCTGCTTTGAAAAATAATGGCCTACTTTGCAAATGAAATTTTTGCATTGGCAGATGGCCCAATAGGAACTCATGTGGCTCTAATTCAGTTTTTCTAATTAATAAGTAGGGACAGAGTTTATTTGATGAATAAATAGGAAGAATGGTGGAGGGAAAATGTCCGATGGAGGAATTAAGAAAATACACATTGGTGTGTGTTGCTCTTTTTTCTAAGTGTATTCATTACTAGATAGGTCATGCCAGTTTTATTCCCTAGTTTGCCCAGAGTGAAGCCAGTTGCCCTCCTCTCAGTCTTAAGCACTGATACCAGATTTCATTGACAATCCTCCATGATAAGGCATTTTATGACAAGTTTTTGTTTCCCATCATTGATGTACAGCATGAAAAATCCTGCCTACAGTTCACATACCTGTGGCACACAGCCTCTGGTTGCGGTATCTCGGAATGTAAAAGGGCATAAGCCTTAACAGACTCTCAAAACACTGGCTCTGGATGACGAAGACAGATAGAATAGCAATCCTAAGCATATCTATGGCAGTTGTGAAAATGTGTCCACCGGATGCTACAGCTCTGGTAGCCACATGCTTCCTGTTCTCCACGTCCATTGGCCAGGCACCAAACAGCCATTTTGATTGTTGTTTTTTACACTTTCCTCCCTGATTTCTGAGACTTGGGGCTTCCCTAGCCACCTTTGTACCTTTCTGTCCCTTTTACCTCACCCTTGTCTTCACTCTGTAGATGCTGGTCTTCAAGGTGGAGGCTGGTCTCACTTCGGGTCCTTTCGTTCTCTGCGTTCACGCTTCCACTTTGGGGTGCCTGGAGCACCTCACATGTCCGACCTATTGAAAATGGAGCTCCCTGTGCCCGGTCTTTCACCACCCAATGCACGCTCACCCCTCCTTGGTGGTCTTTCTTAGAATCAATGGCAGCCCCTTGGTCCAGCCAATCATTTAAATTGAAAACCTTGACCTATTCATGGACTCTTCCTGTGTACTTGTCACCCCTGAACTGATCATTACGACTTTCTGCTACGTCCACATTCTACACGTTTCTGAGCTCCCTGTCTTCCTCTCCAGCTTCACGGCTCTCGGCCGAGACCAGTTCTTCTTCCATTAGGCTCTTCTATCTGAGACCCCCGCCTCTAATATCATACATCCACACTCACTAACGTTTAAGGACTTTTTCTTGCATACACATTTACTCATACAGCCATTTTTTCTGAAATCTGTATTATATCCAATTGTTTTTGAGTTAAATTTTGATGTGCTGCCTATATAAGCGGGCTGGATAATTAATTATATGAAAATAACTTTAAGAAACATTCAGAAATTCTATTTCTTAGTAGTGCAGTTGTATCAAAAATGCCTCCCATATCATAGATTTATAATTTCCTAAAAATGATATTTTTACATCTTTCAGAGTGATTTTATGAGATGGATTAAATGTAAGATTTATTATTTACATAATACTTGAACGAAATTCCAAGGTATTATTGCTGTTCTAAAAAATAAGCTTTACAAAATTTCTTTTTGCTATGCTTATAACCTATAATAATAATTCATCAGGTTTTCTTCTGCTTCATTAACTAGTAATTAATGCAATTGTTCAATCAGCAGCTCTGGTGAAGTGGTAAAGTCTCAACATTCTGTATTCACCTCTGGAAAATGCCTCTAGTTTTCAGCATATTTTCTCATTTGTTTTGTAAAAATTGGACCAAGAACGTGTAAAGTGCAAAAATTCTTAGCTCTTATCCCTTTAATAGCCCCTAAGAGAGACTTGTATACTGTATGTATTTTTCTTGTCAAATGTTACTGCTATCTTTGAATGTGGTTATCGTAAGAAAACAAAGGAAAGTGTCATCTGTGGCTTTATATTTTTATTATAACCTGGCTGTGAGTGAGGCTTGCTTACAATAGAGACACTCCAATACAGGTCAAAAATCAGACTTTGTGAAGTAAAATGACCTGCTTCATTAAAACAGCAAGAAACAAATGGAAATGGTCTCTGTACATATTTTCTAAGATTTTATTAATGAACTGTAATTAAATATAGGAACACCAGAAAATATTTCCCCTTAATTTTATATTCATGACAATTACATGTAGAAACACAAATGGTATTTGCATGTTGATTATGTATCTATGTTTTGTAGATTGTTGATTTGTACCTAAATCATTTTTAAATAATTTCAGTTTTATACTAGACCCAACATACTCCTTCCTTATATACTTCAATATGCCAATAAATATATGTGAAAATTAGAGAAGAGCTTAGCTTAAAATATTTATTTAATAGAATTATCATGAATGAAATTATTTAGCACTACAAAAAAAAAGGTGTCTAAATAATTCATTTTTCTTCCAAGCTAATTATTTCTAAGTTATAAGTTGAAGCTTATCTGCAAGGATTCTGCTTTTAAACATTAAAAAAATTTAATGATAACTTAATAAAAGTAAAGAGGTAATAATAGAAAAATTGTTTTTTATTTAACAATTTTAAACACCAAAATGAGCAAGAGAAATCCTAATTTGCTGTCATATGAGAATGTGTTTTTACCTAAAAATGGCATAAAATAAGTAGAATACTAGGAGGCTAAAGAAAAATAAAAACCTTGAAAATGACAGAGGCAATAACTAAAACGTTTCATATATTCTTGATGCATTTTTAATCACTCTTCCAAAGAAATTGGAAATCAGAGAGGGAGAGCTTTCCTCCCCAAGTAGTCTTATCTGTGAATGAAAACACAAATCTATGGTAGAACATATAAAACATGTGAATTACAGCATTTCTGAATAAAATCACAAGTTAATCAAATGGCTAATATTTTATGCTCCTACACACAGCTGAAATCTGTGAAGTAGCTTAGTATCTATAGCAACTATCACAGGATAACAGTGTGTTTTTCCCAGACCAATCTTTGTTTTGTTTTAGATTAAGAAGAATTCCCTTGGCTTATTGTTAATATTCTGTACTAGCAAACTACTGAACCAAAGAAAGACTTTTGCTAGCAACTGTGTTTGGGATTAACTTCTGAAAAGTTAATTTGCAAAAGACAAGACTGAAAGCCAAATGTTTGCAATAAATATAACACAATCAAATATATGAAATTATAGAGTCATTAAAAAGGTCAAATTTAGAATAACCAGCTGTGACTATAATTGAAAAAAAAAAGCATTGATTTCTCTATAGTTTCTGAAGCACTTCGATATGAAAACATGCGTTAGACAGGAAACCCAAGTGGTGCTAATCCATTACAACTGATCAATATAGTTACAAAAAAATAATGTATATGCATGGGAATCTTTGATCCAAAATCAATGTTAATACTTTATTATTTATTTACTTATTTACTTATTGAAGTTTAAGTTTCTAACAAGGAGAAAGTATCATGATTCAAAAGTAAACCTTTAGAGAATAGGGCAAATCTATAACTTATTGATATTTCTACAAAGTAAGAGTTAAGAGAGTGTTGATGTTTTCAATGTGACAATAATGATAATATTGGTTCTTTTCATTATTTTGCATAGGACTTCAGGACCAGTTGACCAATGTAGTTGCAAACTCACACCACAGAATTTGTCAGGAGAAGTGCATGCATGTACTTCCCTTTATGTGTCACATAAATACCTTAGACCACTTGCTCTTAAGCTAGCCCGTGGCAGAATCGCAGAAGGGCTTAGTAATTCAAAGATGGCAGCCTCTGTGAATTACTTCCTCTCCCAGAAATTCTGATTCAGGAGGCCTGAGAACATGCATTTCCAAGTGCCCGGGGAGGCTGACGCTGCCAGGTTGGGGACCACCCTTTGGGAACCACTTTCTTAGAATATGAAACACCTTCATTGTTACGTATCCTGTAATCCAATCATAGAGATTTTCCTGCCTTGCTTTCTCCAGCCTTCTTGTAATCTTCTTTACATTCCCTCCTCAATTCCAAATGTATAAAAAGAGCTGCAAAGCTGTCATTTTCTGAAGCACTTGAGGTCGTGCTTCCTGGCATGTCATCAGTTTGGCTCAAATCAACTCGTATAAAAAATTCCAAAAATATTTATATAAAACATCTCCTGCCTCCTACAACTATTAGAATTGAATGCACATCTACTTTTCTAATTGTTTATCTCTGTATTTATTGCTGGCTTATTTCCTTAGGTAACTTAACATAATTATTAATTATTCTTCATATTCACCTGAAGTATCTCTCTGAAATTGATTTTATTTTAGCCTCCTACTTTTGAAAATTAAACCATCACATTTTGCTTACTCTCAAACCTCTCTAAATTAGGCTTTTTTTAAGTTCCCATCACACATTTCAAATTTGTTTGCTTGTTCACATGATATTGACACTTTGTTACTATGATCCAATCTTGTTTTAGCTCTGTTCCATAATTCTAAGTGATATCAAACATATCATATAGTACCTGACACATAAACACTTTTGCCCTCTGTGATTCCCATAAGAAAATCTGATATTTCTGGTTGAAGATACATGTTTTGTATGTGCATTCTGCTGCTTAAAGTTCTCTTATATATTCCAGATGTTCTTGAAATAAATGGAATTGAACATAGAGTAGAAAAAGTCCCTTGGTTCTTTAATTATTGTTTCAGGAGTCCAAATTTTATCACAATATTTAAACTCCCTAGTACATTTCAAAAATAGAGGTTTTTCTTCCAGTATAACCAATGGATGTTGTAACCAGAATAAGGGTTATGCTTGCAATAGGCAGACTCAAGGCCAAGTTGTGGAGGCACACAGCCCACGAAATACAAAAGCTTGTTTTTCTCTCTCATCAGGGTCTAGGGTGGGCTCTGTGTCAACAAGCCACACAGGAAGGCTCTCTGGCAGGAAAGCTCTGCCATTTGTCGCATGTGGTTTCCATCTCTGCGTCTATAGCAACTCCCTGTTTGTCCTTAAGGGTAGCTTAGCTCACCAATGTCAGTTTTCAAACCAGAGAGGAAAAGGAGCCTAGAAGACAAGAACATTCATCCTTAAGGACCCAAAATGGCAGCTGCACACATTTCTTTTACAGCCTGTTGGTCAGCATTTGCTCACATGTTAACTCCTAGCCGTGAAGAAAGTGCCGGGCGCCACTGCTCATGAATCTCTTATATTGTGGGCATCTCGTGGGGGAGGCATTGCGCTCCCTTTGCTCTGATGCCATAGTCAAATATTCTTGTGTATCGAACAGCCTTGGGAGATGAAGAGAATGTCTCTTCTCTCCAAATCAAAGTTCAGGCATCCTGAGCATCCTAAGCGCAGGTTACTCTTCTGTAATGCCATCTCCTGGGTGTCCTGTGGGGACAGGGACACGGGAACTGTCACAGGAAAACGCTTGTACTTGGGGTGCTGCTATTGCGGTGAGTAACAAAGTTCTTTTTCTCTGACCCAGACATCTCATATCCTCTGCCAGCGTCTGTCAAACTGTTAGGCTCACTTGTTACACTGAAAGTGGGATAAAATCCCATCTCCTTTAGAATTCTTTAGTGTTGGAAATGACAATAGGGTGGTGACAAAGACATTGCTTTCTGGAAGAGAAAGGATGGGAGCATTGTAAGCTGATTCGTGATGGCAGAGGTCGCTCCCAAATGAGGCCACTCTGAGATGCTCAGGGGAGAATACCAGAGACATAGCTGCCTCATTGTAGACAGCTTTACCTACAATGGCTGCGATCCGATTAGAACAGATGACCTGAAACTGGTGATCAGTGACACCACCTCAGTCTTGATGTTCAAATCAGCCACAGCTCACTGGCCGAGGTGGTTTTGGATGATGGAATGATGCTTGATTTGGTCCTTGTAGCCCAAGGCTGAGTTTGTGTGATCTTTAATAGTCCTGATTGATTAATAATATTATCTAGTAATATAATATTACCTGATTTATATCCCAGTCCAAGTGTAAGGCTCCATACAGAAACTTAAAGAGAAATTAATCTGACTTTCTATGGAAGAATTAGTTTGCAGGATGTTCCCAGCTACTTAGGTCTGGACCCCTGGGGACATGGTTGAGATCGGCCCTGCAGGATGGCCATATTGGGCTGCTTTCAGTCCTGCTGATAGTAGTTGAAGAAAATTCCAAATGAGAGAAGTTTAGGGGACTCAGTGCCAGCTTCAGTCAAGCCAGAATGCTGTACTTATTGAAATGGTTGAGAAAAGCCAAGAAGATATAGAAGCCAGGATTGAATGTTGGACAGTTCCCCTTGGTTCTCCCTTTTCTGTACATTGCGCAAGCAGTGCATGTCACCAACTGCCCTTTTTCAGGATTGTCTTTTAAGGACGTTTGTTTAGTAAACACCTTTAGAAGATAGGGCATGTCCTGCAGAATACAGGGGGTACTTAACGCTTCCTGCCTGCTTTCCCTCAGCTCACGGTTCTTGTGACAACCCTTTTTGTGAACAGATGTCATTTCACCTTTCTTGTGTTTTCTTGTGGGAACTGGAGGAAGAAAATGCTTATACTTTTTGTGAGGACACAGGGAGAAGGTCTATAAGGAGATGAGGCCTCAGAAGAAACCGACTGTGTCAGTACCTTGATGTGGGACTACTAGCCATGGGCACCATAATAAAGTAGATTTCCATTGTTTAAGCTACCCAGTGGATGGTCCTTTGTTATGACAGCCCTAGAAAACTAATAAATCCGGAGACTGCTATTGGTGTATGAGGTAAAGCCCTTTGTCTCTGTCCTAGAAGCCCATTGGTTTTCTGTTTGTTTGTTTTTCTTTTGGTTTGTTTATTTTGTTGTTGTTTCTTCCTAGCATCTATCCAAGCCAACCTGTCAGCTTGCAAGTACGGTACCACCTCAGACATTCACAGTTCTGGGCAGGAGGAAGCTGAAAATATAGTCTCTAGCTGGGTGGCCATATGCTCAGAAACAATTCGGGATGGGAGGAGGGCAACCATGACTAAAATGAGGAAAGCTGTGACAGACACTGGGAATGGGGTGGGGCGTAGGTAGACAGAATGATGATGATGGAGATCAAAAGGAATAATAGCGATGTCATCAGAACAAAGATGAAGTATGCAATTATTTAATCATTTAAAATTTTACTACCATATTCTAAATCAGCATTTCCCACTGTTTATTCTGAGGATCAAAAGAAGTTTCTGGGTTAAACAGTGTTATAGAGTGGCTTCATTAAGGGCTTTCAGAGGCTTTAATATGGTAATGATTGTTTGACTGAGATAGCTGTAGTGATGGCTTTTCCTAACATTTTCACTGAAATTGACATAGTAACATCCCATGGTCGTACTTTGAAAAACTCTGTTCAGCCCCATAGAATTAGAGTCAGAATGTAACAGAATTCTGGGCCACTGTCATCATTTTACAATTTAGTAAACTGATGTCTCTATAATTGTGACTTGATTTAAAGCTGTGTGCTGAAAGAGTGAAAAATGGGACCCATGTACTCTGATTTCCACATGAATGGTTTCTCCAGAATAATACTTCTTTTTAAAATAGGCATAAACTTAATGTACATAAAGCTACAACATGACATAAAAAATATATACAACACTTAAAATAGTTTACTTAACATATTTATCTGTCTAAAGCTAGTTTGATTGTACTAAACTCTTAATACTTGGTAATTTGACTATTACCAAAATATTAAGATTATCCAGAGTATTAATATTTTAATAAATAATTTTATCAGTAGCTATAGAATCTTAGATAAAACTTTTTGGGGAAATGGTTTAAACGAAACGTGTCAAGCAAAAGCTATTCTTTGAAAGTATTCTAATATCTTGTACTAAGCATACATGGTCAAAAAAATTCTCTTGATTTGTTTTTTTAAAACCACTGCCACATTTAATTGACAACATCGTTATTAATACGTAAGTTGTAAGGTTTTAAGTATGAGCCTCTCTTGAATCAGATTTCCTTCATTCATTGTTGTCTGCATATACCATTGCCCCCACCCCCCAATCAATATTAAGAGGAAAATGTCAATGTTATGTAGAAAAGTGCACCTAGAGGAAAAGAGCCTGAAAGTGGAAAATGTGAATAGATTGCTGTGATGCTGCTTGTGAGGGTCTGGGGGGGTCACAGAATAATGGACTCCCCAAGTGCCCAGGCACGGATCCCAGAACCTGTGATTGTTGTCGTTACCTTACACGGCAACAGGAATGAAGGCTGCTCATCAGCTGAGCTTACGGAGGTCACTGGGGTTTATGCAGGAGGGGCTCAAGTCACAAGAGTCTTAAATGAGAGAGAGGGCGGCCCAGAGCCTCGCTCATAGGGCTGCAATGGGACGAAATGAGGCTGGTTACGGCCACGAGCCCTGACACTTTGACATTAGCCCCGGGAGCCCCAGTTCAGACTTGTGACCCCTAGAACTGTGAGATGATCAGTTTGTGTTGTGTTCAGCCAGTGAGTTTGTGGTAATTTGTTACAGCAGCCATAGGAAACCAATACAGCACGTACATAAATTGTTTCAGAAACATCAGCTTCTCCGCCCGCCCATGGCTTCCCTGTGTTTCTATGCAAGTAGGGTTCTTTTCCGAAAGCAAAAGTCAAGTATTATACATGCGCATTAGGCCAAAATAAATAAATGTAATGATAGTAAGTGGTCTTGAGGACTGAGCACGTCTGTTGCTCAGAAAGGCCGCCTCTGTCCTCATCCATCTCTGCCAGTGGCTTACTTTCCCCTGTTAGGATTCCCATCTTGATCTTCCATCTACTACTTATTCAGTTTGGAAAAAGCCATGATACTGACTCATCGCTCATTTAGAAGTCAGTGTTTTGATTGGAGGAGTTTGGTCTAAGTCCTGCCTTCATCAATATTCGCCAGTGGCTGGGAGACTGGAGCAGGTCTCATTACATAGTGATCACACCACTCTACAGTCAGAAGTCTGTTTTTCAGAATGACAGGGCTAGAGTCAGTGATTGCTGGGCATTGTACCCCAAGATGTTCTTTGGCAATTAGTGGCTCCATTACTATTTTTTTTTTTTAAACAGAGACTCCAAATGCAGTAGCACTTAAAAGCTGATAGCAAAGGATTCATCAAAGAAAGCCTGATAAGGGGTTTTAGCCTAATCTACAATTTACAACTCCTTTCAAATGTCTTTCTTGACCTTCCTGCTCCATGGCAAGTGGAGAATGTAATTCTTTCTTCAGCTCTTGCAGCTGTCTCATTCAGGGGATGGCTGTGACAATCTCAGTATAGTGAGAATTTTTACAGATCTCTTTCCACTCATTCACGCTTTCTTAAATCAGAACACGTGGACGATTTAAATGACAATTTTCTCAGCACTCATTTTAACATCAATAATTCTGCTATCTTTCATGTTTCTGGTTTTGGCCTGTTTTTTGGCTTCAGATGTGAAGACATAAATTGTTTTATTGATTCATAGCTCTGAAATTGGCTACTGCCTTCTATGCATTATGTTTTTTGCAACTTAATGAAATCAGTGTAATTAAGAAACAGCTTCCACTTCTTATACATTAAAAAAAATTTTTTTTAAACTTACATATGTTTAGGCCATTACCTATACAATTGATTTCTTGCTTAATGCCTGTTGGATTAATTACCCTGTTAAGCACTGTTCTAAGTTCTTTAAATAGTGCTTTCTTTTTAATCATCAAGATAAATCTGTGAAAGTCCCATTGTAAATCTATAATGTTAAATACAGCAAAACTTTGGATTGCGAGTAACTTGGTTTGCGAGTGTTCTGCAAGACGAGCAAACATTTCTAATACATTTTAACACGGTAAATGGGTGATGTCTTGCAATATGAGTAGTTAGTTTCCGGAACAAATTATGCTCACAAACCAAGGCATTACTGTATTACTCTCTATACTGAATACAAAGTAATAGCAAAAAATATTTTATTGACAGTCTGCTACATAGGACTTCAATTAAGATTTTACTCTTTTAGAGAATCTAAAAAGTTGAGTAAATACATTTTAGAATGAGAGAGATGAGTGCATAAATTGGTGGTTTAAAAAGTTTTTTCTAATTTGAGCAGTAATCATTATACTCTTTTTTGGTGAATCATGAAGCTTTCATTGTAGCACGCCGCCCCAGATCGTCACAGGTGTTTATCTAAGAATCAGTGCAATTGGGAATTATTAGTGTCTGAGAGCTAGAACCATCAGATGTTTCCTATCCAAGAGACTTAGAACACATGTATTACAGGCATGTGTCAGGGCTAGTTTAGAAGGTTCTGGCATATGTGTAATACAGGTATAGCAGCCAGTGAGACACAAACATGCACCAGTCAGATTTTCCAATGGAATGTAAAATGACCTCATCTCACAAACTAAGAGTGTTCAGGCCACCTGCCAGCTTTTGTATTTGGTATTTGGTATAACTGCATACACAAATCAATGTTACTGGATTTATTCCACAGACATTTATTGAAACTCTACTATGTGCCTAAACTATGCTACTTGTTTAAAAAAATGTTTTTTTTAAATTAAGGTTCCTTTGCTTGCTGGGACGCATTCCTTTGGCGAATTCCCACAGGATTTGTGCCGTAATGTTTGCGTCTCCCAGTGTCCGCCTGGCTGATCTCTTTCCTTGTGTGGCCTTGTAGGGATGGACCTGCTCTCCTGCCGGGATTGACCCTGCCCTGCTATCGCTCAGCCTCGCATTCACACCCTGGTCTTGTCCTTACGGATCTCTGGACCCTCCTTAATCCCAACTTCAGACATCTTAGCTTCTGCCCACCACCTCTTATCTTTGCTGCCCGTTCCCTGGGACTCTAGTTCCAATTATCTTTGACTCCTCCTTTCAAGGTGTCTAAAGACTGTCCTATGCGCATTGTCCTCCTTATTCAGGTGACATTTTTCCAGTAGACATTATAACTCATCTGGATACTGCAACACCCCTCCCTGCTCTCACTTCATAGTGGGCACTCCCTGGGCTAATGCACTGCTTGATTCTCTTCTACTTCCTGCTTGATGGTACCATGTTGTGAGAGCCCAAGTGATGGCCCCCAAAGACATCCACATCCTGACCTGGGAGCCTGGGAATATGTTAGCCTACACAGAGGCGGGATTAATGTTGCTCATCATGTGATCTTAATCTCGGGGAGATGATCCAGGTGGGCTCCATGTAACGGATTCTTAAGAGGGAATTGGGAGTGAAAATCGGAGACAAATCAGCATGAGAGGAATTAAGCCCGATTCCCCTGGCTTTGCAGGTGGATGCAGGGGGCACAGACCAAGGGACACATGTAGCTTCTGAGAGCTGCGAAGGTCAAGGAAACAGACTCTCCCCGAGAGCCTGCAGAGAGAACCCAGCCCGGCTGGCATCTAAATTTTAGCCCATTCAGACCTGCTTTGATCTTCTGACCCCTAGACATGGAAGATAATAAAGTTTTAGTATTAAGTTACTAGGCTGGTGGTAACCTGTCATAGCAACCATAGGAAACCCATACTGTTGGCAGCTGCTGGGTTGTCGGAAAAGTCATGATGTATTTTTCTGTTTTTCATTGCAAAAATGCATCATGACTTTTCCAACAACCCAATAGACATGGGTTCAGGGGAGCGTAGGTCCATAACGCTTGTCCACCGGCCCCAGCTGGGACCCTGACAATGCCTGGCAGTTATACTGGACCCCTTGTCCACGTCTGGCCCACCATCCTGGTGGACTATTTCCTGCCCACTGTCAACACATCTACACTTCCACACAGCCTCAGTTTCAGTCGATGGCCGTTCCTCCTCTTACTTCAGTGAGAACGTAGGAGCAATGGAACAGGAGTTCCACACCTTCGCAACCACCCCCCTCAAGCTCCTTAAAGCCCAGGAGCTACCTTCTTTCTGTGGTCACACTGTGTGCGCTTCTGACGGGAGCCATTCCCTCCACTTGTGGGACAGGTCAGTGCTTCGGAAGCTTGAGTGTATGCACACATCACATGGCCATTGTCACGCCCCACCCCCCGCAACACACACCCTTCCAGCCCTTGTCCAAGGTTTTACCCACTCATATCTGTTATTTTCTGTTTGCTCCACTGCCCAGGTGGGAATTTTTGTTGGTTTTGTTCCTTGCTTATCTCTAACATCAAGAGCAGTGTTTAGTGCATCCTAGACTCTGAAGTGTTTGGGGATGAATGAGTGGAAAACAGTACCACCTTATTCAGTTCATTTCAGCAAACGTTCATCAAGCACTTAGACTCCATTTCTACATCTCAGTGCATCCTGAGTCATGAGCCATCAGACTTAAATGAAGGGTTGCAGAGGAAGATGAAGAAGGGAGATGCTGAATCTAGATTGCACAAATGGTATCGCTTCTCGTCTCGGTACAGAAAGGAGAAGAGAGAACAGCTTTGCGGGGGAAGGAGGCAGGGGAAGGGCGCGACGCCGTCCTTCTCTGTGCCTGCGTCCCTTCCAGGCGGCGGGCATGGTGACGGAGTCCTTATAACTCAGGGTTTTGATTTCGTTTTTTGTTTTGATAAATTTTCAAACTATATGAAAATAACTGGGTATACTATAGATCCCATTCCATTTTTAGCTCATACTCTTCATCCACCTACCCACCCATCCAGTAAAAAATATGAGGGCCCATCTACTATTGAAGCAAGGCATTGCGATGCCACAGTAGAATGTAATTATAGGAATTAGGAAGTATACATTGGACTTCAGGGTATGTTCTCCATCCCCAAGGAAAGCCTCTGCCTTAACAGCCCAGTTGAACAGCCTAAATAAGGTCTTGCCCCAAATTCTAGAATCTCAGTAAGGCATACACTCATCCATCCCCCTGTTGATGTGTGGCCAGAGTGGAATGTGTTTAACTCCTATTGTGAGTAAAAATAGTCTGGAGAGGTTTAGAGTAATTTGCATATTGCTTGAGTAGGTGCCACATTTAAGTCACCTTATGGCACCCTATTGTATTTAGTCTCTGTTGTCATGAATAGACAATATGGATGGCTTTCGGCTCGGAATAGGGCAGCCATTCTATTTTTATTCTGGATCCAACCTAAACAACACATATTTCATACTTAGAGCTAATACTGTGCTGAGCTGAATTCAAACTACTGGCCTGGAAGTGAACAGACTCATTTTTCTTTATATCAGACTCGTAAGATATCAATTCCTTGATATATTCAGAAAATGAGCTTAGCAAAATCTGTACCTTTCTCTCGCTCTCAAAGCACATTTGTGTTTCCTTCCTTCCTTTTTTTCTTACATAAAAGGTGATGTAAGTAGATACTGTTTTGCACTTTGCTCCTTTCCACTGAACAACATATCCCAGAAGTTATTCTATATTAGTTTATATACATTTCTCCATTTTTTTTTCTTCCAGCTGCAATATATCTTTGGTGCTAGGCTCTGCAGTAATCCTTGGCAGGAAATGGGGTATGATGTTCTGACACTGTCTGAGGCCACCCCATCCCCCCACACAACCCAGAACCCAAGAAACCACTTCCCCTCTCTTCTTCCGTAGTATATCCTTTCCTAAGGTAATGGGCACCAAATGATTTAGGTGCTAAAAGCATGAGAAATGGATGACAAAAGGGCGAACTGTCAATGAAAACTATCATTTCATAAATCTACCAATGTCACCCATGTAACAAGTGTTCTGTGAAGAATGAACCGTGCCTCCGTTCATCTCCTGTGCAGTTTATACTCATTTCAGCTGAAGTGTGCAATGCGAGCAAATGTTGGACGTCACAGCCAAACTCCATCACTAATTCTGTAACCTTTACTTCTCTGTGTTTCTGTTTTCTCATTTGTGCAAAGGAGAATGATATAATAGCGCTCATAAGGTCATTGCTATGATCTAAAAAGATACATTATAGAAAACACGTGAAACGTGCTAAGCATCTATTAAATGCCCAGAAATGTTATGTATTATTGCAGAAGCTTCTAGTAAGCATCCAGTTATGTAAAACTAGGTAAGAGAGCTTTTCTCCCTTGTCAAGCCCACCATCCCCGTGTGTCCATGTATTAGCATAGAACCTTTGTGAAGACACAGCATGGTCCTGCAGAGAGCTTTGCATCCACAGTCACAAATGGAGCATGGGAACCTCCTGAAAATTAGTGAGTTTATTAAAAAAACTATAAAGCTGTGTTCAAGGCATACAGAGGACCTGGCGAGTTTCGACAGAGCAGCGATCAACAAAATATTGTCAAAGGAACAGAGAGATGGATGGCACAAGAATCTAATATTATTCCATCTCTCATTTGCTTTTCCCCAATACACTCAGCTACTGGTGACCTTTACATAGTAAATTATACTGTCTATTCTTCACAACGACTAAACTAGGAGGCAGCAGAATAAACAGAGGTTCAAAGACGCCAGGTAGCTTGTCAGTAAGATGCAGACCTTTAATGTAACCCGAGGTCAGGTGACTCTAGAGTCAATTTTTCTACTACATTCTGAGGGCCCTTTATATTTTATAAATATACCTTTTTCCTTAAGAAACAAAATGGATGAAGAGTTCAAGTCCCGCCTTGCACTAGGTGCTTTCAAGCCAGTTGCACCCTTCCAGGGGGCCGTCCCACTCCACTGCCTACTTCTGGTGACTGTCTGCCACGCCCAGTGTCAGCGGTCAGTCCCGCCCTTGCTGCTCTTGGGGGCCAAGGTCTTAACGCTCCACCTTGGCTCAGCTCATGCACAGTTGATCATGGACGGTGCTGCACGGGTGTCCAATCCGCCATCCCTCACTGACAGATGTTCTAAGCCCTGTGCTTCAGTTCAGAATGTTTATTGTCCCTGGAAATTTCCAGTGATGCATGAAGATCAAATTCTTCTGAATTTCAGGCGTGGTATCATTTTCCAGTTATGTCTCATTGCTGGGATTGGTAAGGAATGAACTGCCAGATGTGTTTCAGAAACTTTTGGATGACTTGGATAATTTTAACCTGCATTACCTCGTCTACCCAGAAATATGGGACTTCCCCTATTCAGGGTAGTGGATTCTTAGGGTCATCTTACTATTTTTCCCAGCCAGATGCACGGGGGGGGGGGCAAAGACATGTATACAAGTGGACACTTTGGTCAATGTTGCTCAAGGAACTATTGCTATAATCAGAAGTGTCTGGACGCTGATGGGAACCACTTTGAGCACCTTTTGTAATTGGAGAAGTCATAGTTGACTTGTATTCATCTTTTTTTATCAGTATATATTGAGTATTACAATTTTAATACAGTTTTCCTTTCTTAAAATGTGTATACATTTTGTGGCGCCCTCTGTATATACATGTGCATGTGAGCGCGTGCGTACACACACACACACACACACACACACACACACACACACACACACACATACACACAGACTTCAGCATTTTAGTTTCTTACTGGAAAGTTTTTCAGGCTACTTTGTCTGCCATAACCCTGGACATAGAAGTCCTCACAAATAGTAACTACAGATTAAAAAATAATAATTCACAGCATGCAAATTAACTTTAAACAATTTTATGAAAATGATTTCATATGTAAAATAAAATGTAACAGATACATTTAAACATTAGACACAAATAGTTATAATATGGATGTGTGTTTTCTCACTATATCAGTGAAAATATTTCTTGGGTTTTTGGGTGAAATTGTGGAAAAATTCACGAAGGCTTGCTTCACTTCTACCTCAGCTGTCTGGGAGGGGAAAAGAATGGGATGAGAAATGGGAAAACGGAAATTTTAGTGTCATTTACTTAGGCAAGTTCAGCATTGTGGCATTTTTCCCATTTAAGATAAAGTATGATAATTACATAATATTTTGTCACCAAAAATGAAAAGAAAGCCTGTAGCTCTTTAAAATATTTGAGAAATAAGATTTCCAAGATAAATGGACCAAAAATAGTGGAACAAGGTCTTTGAAGACAGTGTCCTTCAAAATAAACACTAGTAAAATCTGGAAAGGAAAGCCGTGTTGGGAAGTCAGGAGAAGTTGAAAGAAGCCTTCTTGCTCAGGCAGGAATTTTATAAGGCTCCGAAACGAACAAGAAACGAAGCCCAATGACTAAAGAACAATGCAGTAGAAGAACAAATATTCCAGGACAAAATTAGAAAAGAGAGACCAATAAAGTCTGTGCTAGATGCTAAAGTCTTAAGGCGATAGAAATATGTTTGGTAAACATAGGAGGCATCAGTGGGTTTTACACTAATCGTGGAAGTGTCATTTAGAAGATTTGTCCTAATCCCCCTTCAACACGTGGTCTCTGAAAATGGGGACAGTAGCTCACAGTTTCTGTTCTTTAGTTTGACAGTAGGCAAAATGGGGTTAGTGATGCTTATCCTGTCCTAATGCACAAAACTGATGTAAAGGTTAGTAAAATAGTTTACAGGGAGTTTTAGACTCATAAATTAGTTTTAATGATTTTAAGTAATATTGCTTGAAATAAGTTTGCCTTCACAAATTGATATCACAGGATACTGAAGTCATAGATTTGAAGCCACTCTAGTGGGTGGTTATCCGGCTGGATTAAGCCATATGTTGATCAGTGATGACTGCAAAGAAAGAAGAAACATTTATTTGGCTGAGTATCAAGAGTGATTAAAGACATGGGTGATGGAGCCAGCTGGCCTGGGTTCAAATCCCACCTCCATATTTATTAGCTATGTGGACAATTTGAATGAAACATTTTGTGATTCATTATTCTTATCAGTAAAATGAACATAATATTAATACTTTTCACATATAGCTATTATAAATATTGAACCATATAAAGTACATAGAACTATGATAAACATATAGTAGTAAGTATTATTATTACATTATAAGTTACAATATTAATACAGACTAGAATTGGATTGGGAAGCACAAATCTTAAGAAGTGTTCCTATGACATGGTTACAAAAAGAAAGATAAAAACCACAGCACCGCAGAGTAAGATACAGGATAAAACATTAAATATACTTGTACCAGACTCTGTATGACAGAGGGGGGCACAGACAGAGTGCCTTCCTCACTGAAACTTTTTAAAGCAACTTTCATGCCCTCCCTATCCCCCCGCCCTTTCGACTTGTCAAAAATCCACCATTTTTTGCAGTCGCTTCGTGGCTCCCCGTGGCTGTACACACACCTCCTCTCTGTCCCCACACCCACCTTCCTGTAACACTTACAAATTTCTCCATTGCACATGTATGATTTTTGTATTGTAATCGTTTGTTTCTTCCTTACCTCTCACGTGATAGACTAGAGGTTCTGGATTGTAGGTTATTGTGCCCCCCCCAGGGGACATTTGACAGTGTCTGGGGAGGTGTTTGGTTTTCACAGCTGGTGGTGGGGGATGTTCCTGACATCTAGTGGGTTGAGGCCACGCATATCACTGAACGTCCCACGAAAACGGGGCCGCCCTCTACACCAGAAACCCGCAGTAGTGCTGCTCTGGCATATGCCGTGCTAGGTTATACAGCCATTGTTTAGAGCTGAGAAAATGTTTTATTTACTTGTGTTGTCTGTGTCTAGCACACAGATTTTTCAATACAGATTTGTTGAATTTTGGAATGCATATTCAATAGTGTAAATAATGTTTAGGGGGATTAAATGTTTTCATGCAAAAGTCATTTCATGCTACAAAAATATCTTATGGAAGATATCTATCTCAAAATACTAATGCACAGGAGTAAGAATCACAATGTTTAATGATACGAACAGCTAAGAGGCTTGAACAGGTAAGAGGCTTAAAGATCAGCATTGGTATCCTGGTGGCCATAGGCCGAGTCCTGGTTGCAGATCTACTCTGAACACAACCGTTTAAACTTTCTCCCCAAATGCACTCTAGGAGGCATTATTTATGTTCTTCTAATAAACCTCTGTTAGAGAAGGAGTATTTTATGATTCAGACACTCTAATGTAAATGAACTAGGTCCTTCCTTTCAAATTAAGGGCAAAATCATTAGGACCTGAGTTCTGAACTCAGCCTCCATTATCCTCTTACTCAATAATTTCTTTTTTTTTTTTAACCACCACACCTTAATTGCACCAGTCCAAAGGGGAATAATAATTTCAATGTTTGAAGCATAATTCAACCCGTAACATTTTGTTTCTCAATTTACCACGGTGCCACACATGGTACTATTTAATCATTTGAAAAATGAACTTAATAGTGCTATTTACACATATAGAGGTTGAATGAATGGAAATTTTATTCCATCTAAAAGGTAGAACTCTTCTTTGAATTATCTGAGGATGCGTCATAACTGTGCACTTTAGGATAATAATTAAGTTAAATGTTCAACATGACTCATTGGATACTTTTTAAATAAACATTTAGGGAATTAAAAATCGGTTTTGAATAATTTCTTCTCCTTGGAGAATTATTATATTTCCTGTTAATCACAATTTTAGGAACCATTACATAGTTCTTAGGGCTATGAATATGGGGCTTCATAGCTTAATTCAGCCCGATTCAGATGTCTCTCCAAAGAACTAGTCGTTTCAATGTAAAGTTTCCTGTAGGGATTTCTTAATTATATTTTAATAAAAGAAAAAAAAATATTAACATCTGCTCTATCATCCTTTTTATTCAAATAAAGATAAAAAATTCCAATAGGAAACAACACTATTGGCTATATATTTTTTTGCATGCTTAAGAATATTCCATTAAGTGTTTAATGCAGGACATAGGAATTTGTTTGTAAATAATAAGATTACAACTCTCAGTTCATATAGTTGACATGCTTTGAAATTAGAGTTCATAGGAAATTGATGAAACCTAATTCAATAGCAACATTATTATATAGAGAAAAATAAACATGAATGGGCAGCAACAACAGAATTTTTGTATTTTAATGTTATTAGCAGTGGTTGGGTCTAACTAAATTTAGCATTAATTCGAAGGAACACGCTAGTGTTTTATTCAGTTATTTAACATGTTGTCGAACTCATGGGTGCATTAAAACACGTGGGACAGAGAAGGCACAATGAAATGTGAGCTGTGTAACCTTCCCAAAGTAGCTTAGCTACTTAATGTATTATTTAAATTTCCACATGTACATGCTTGATATTTCTGCTACTTCCAGTAATGTAGTTCAAAGCATTCTTTCCATCATCTTCCCTCTCTCTCCCACCCTGAAAATCATGATGAGCCGATTGTCTCACATCCAACTCCCCCCACCTCCATTCCCTGCCATCTCTTGACTAAAAGACTCGTCCTCTTTGAAATCTACAGGAGGTATTACACAATAAAAACACATAGGTGATAGGACAGTTAGCAGTCAAGTCAGAAAGTGAGTGCAGAATTTCCTAGAGGAAAGGAAATGAGGGAACTAAAATAGATCATTTTACCGGAAGTGTGTGTAAAATGTCGCCTCCATTGGATCACATCATTTAGTTCTAGTTCTTGGCAGCTCTGTCGAATGCACAGAAGTGACTTTCCCATGGATCACATTGTCTATGAAAGGAAAATATATCCCTTCTTCTACGGAAGAAACTCAATTTTCCCTTTATTACTGCATTCTGAAAGAGTCCTCATTAGAATATAAAGAATGATCAAAATATAAGTTGCATTTCGGTGAAAAAAAAATCAAAAAACATTTTTACATGGCCATTTATTTTATCAACCCTGAATAGAATTTGAGGACCTATTGTTAAATTTTGCTTCAAAGCAAAACAATAACATCAGCTGTACAATGAATAAGTGAAATGAATATCTAATAGCACATCTCTTAGAATTCTCTTAGGAGTAACTGTTAGTGTCTTTGTAAAAGTTGTTAGTATGTACTACCTTTTTCATTTCATGATAAAAGAAGTGTGAAAAAACAAAAATTGTAAAAAAGGTAATGTCTCATTAATAGTATTTAATGTTTTACCGGAAATAAGCTAGTATGCAAAATAATAAGCAGGCCTGTCATTTGTTTTAATATATTTGTCACTTCTCACCAGGAGAAGAAATGTAACTTTCTTCTTTAGAAACATTGGAAATCAAACATGTGATCAACCATCCCATTGTTTGCTTCCTAAGTTCCTCCATCATTAAGATAAAGCCAAAGATAAATATGCCATTGATTTAGGCTAAAGGTTTTGTTTCTGGTTTTTTGTTTGTTTGTTTGTTTGTTTTTGGCCAATCTTTTTCTTTTACCATTGCTATTTGGAAAACAAAACAAAACAAAGCAAAAAACAACTCAAGAACTAATTTACACAATTTCTGCAGTTCAGAATCATTTTTTCTTAATATTTGGACATCTTATATGTAACTGCACTTCTGCAAAAGCCTCTCAACCAAGCCCTGGACTCCTTTTTTTTTCACTGTACAGACAATGAGGTTAACCTCAAAGCACAACTCCAATTGTATTATTTTCCCACTAACAGGCTTCCTTGGTGCCTCGTATTCAGTGAAGCCTTTTCCACCTAGAGATCTACCAGAAATGAAGACCTTTTCAAGTTTAGAACCACCTTTTATTTTCTATGCAGCCGGTAACACATTTTGGCTCTCCTTCCAATTAAATCTGTGTTTTGGCTGCTCCCCAAATTTGTTCAGAGCACTTGATTTCAATCTCACATTTCCTTGCTGGATGGAGACTATGGTTTGGAGTTAATAGATAACTTACTCCCTTTTAAGCAAATACAGGGCCAGGTCACTGATCTTTCAAAAATGAAGACCCTCATTAACTATTATATATAACTACACATTTGAAGCTGGGCTTGCGAATGTTTGTGTTCTTCGAGAAGTCCACTTGTGTTCATTGGCTGGTCCTAATAGTTATTTGTGGGGGAAATGTGTTGGTTACTGATGATATTTCTTAGCTTTCCCGTGCATGAGAGGTTACGGATCTTAGCTGTTGCTCCTCCCATATGCATCTTGCGTTGGCTGGTGTTCCGGATCAGGGCAGACTCAGAGGCGCCTGTGTGTGAACTCATGGCGGGATATGGCCTCTGCATCAGGGAGGGGGCAACCCAGGGGGCTCTACTGACCCCCTTTTCCGAGCACCCCAAGTGATTTTCTGTGGTGAGACGGCCCTCCGTAGTGGTAATACACAACCACCAACCAATTTGTTTCCTTGGTGTTTCAGACAACAGAGCCTTAGCTCCCCAGACATTCGCTCTGACATCTATTATAATTTATAATGGGTCCTGGATCTTTAAATGAAGTATTATATAAGTCAAAAAGAGTCATCCAAAAATTAGTAAAAGTGAGAAAAAGAAAATGAAAATTTCCTAGACCCCACCACCCAGAGAAAAAACACATTACCATTATGGTGTATATTCCAAGGCTTTTTAATTTTTATACATATAAATAATAGTATGGTTTTCTTTTCTTTTTTTTTTGTTTCAGAATGGGCTCCTACTGTGCATATAGTTACCTAGCATTTTGTTTTCTGCATAGAATGGTCTACTGTGGATAATTTTTATGTCACTGTATTTGGATCCACATTGTCATCGAATGTCATACTGTATTTGATTGGATGGCTGAACCATATGTACTTAACTAATCCCCTTTAGTTTGACATAGAGGTAATTTTCATTTTTTCCCAATTTTAAACCACACTGTGATAAGTTGGTTTGGATGCTGTTGAAAATTATTGTTACCTCAGGCTTTGACTAGATATCATCAATGTTATGTTTAACACATTACTTCTCTAGTTAGTATATCACATTGTTGCCTCAAAGCTTTAGTTTCAAACACTGTGTCCAAATTACTTAGAAATGCATTTCCTAAACGACTTGGTCACCCCTTCCCCTGGGGAGTCAGTCCCAGCAGTTCCAGGGTGAGGCGCAGCTACGGAATTGTTGAAACTGGCGAGACGTCTCATCAAAGAACTGGTATCACAGCTGAGAAAACTGACCTCTCTCTGGCTTGGGCCAGAGAGAAATATTTTGGGCAAATTGGGACAATTGATTATCCTCAGGTCATAACTCAGAGTTAGCTGTCTTCTTTTGAGCAGCTGTTCCGCCATCCACTGTTCCAGGGTCTATATCCTGGGTCATGACACCCTTTCTGAAGATGTGCACAGAACCAAGTTAGCAGATTACCCCTGGGGATTCTGAAGTGTCCGCAACTAGTGCCTGAGAACATTTGTTTTGACAAGTTCCCGTTTTACCAGCTCTCTCACTCCCTCTCAGGGCCCTTTCCCTTGTCAATTTCCATGGCCTGTGTCTTTGTGACTTTTTTCACCTTTTGTTCATGTGAATTCATAGTGCATGGTCTCCCTTTTGTAAGCACCGCCTCAAGTGAAGTGAGTAGACCTCTGCTGACGCCTCACAAGTGATACACAATTGCATTCGGATTTTCCCGATGAATGTATCTAGGACAGGCCCCAACACAGAGAACTCTCTCAAAAAAAAAAAAAAGTGTATTAAATCAATGTTAGAAAAATAAATTGTTTTGAAAAAAAATCAAAAGCTGAGGGAGAAAAATGGCTTCCCTCATATTTCTAGGCAACAAAAGAAAATTCAAAACTATGGAGAACATGAAAAACATGATTGAGGTTTGTTTAAATGGCTTAAAAATCACCTCATAGCTGCCTTTATCATTCTCAGAATCCGGGTTACTCTGGATAGTGATTTATTCAGGACCCATGAGTCCTGAGATTTCTTTGGTGAAGCTGCCTCATTCCATTATTAATCTAATCAAAAGCATGGACATTCTGGGGTAAAGAATATAGTCACAGGTATATTGAGAGTTTGCTTGACAATCCTTTCAATAAGTGGACATGCAGTGTAATCACTCTGGCTTTTGAGCCCTACCTGTGCACCAGGAAGCTTAAAATAAAGGATCTCAAGTATTTACACATGTAAAGGAGGGGGACCACCAAGGGCGCCATTGTAAGGAACACTAGCCCCGAGGCACTGGAGACAATGTGCTTAACTTCCTCTCTATCTTCATGCTTCAAAATACAGTTTGCATTTCCCATAATTTTTTATCAGTTTGAAACACTTCGTTTCTGCCCATTGGCTCTAAGAAGTTGTCATTGTCACTGTTGCTTCCCTTCTCTTTTCAGCTGTGGGTACTGAGTGCTGTCACTTGCACACCGAGCAGCAGCCCGTTCGCCCAGCTTTGTTATACTTCTGGGGGCTCCTTCCTGGAGCGAATTTTATTGTTTTGATACAATCTCTGCCCAGCAACTTAGCTGTGGGCATCTTGTGCTTTCGCCTGGTTTATGTCAGTCTCACCGCTAGTTACCAGTTTCATCCCCATGTGCCCTGCCACACTGACATTCCCAAAGCTATTTGAATCAAGCCTCTTTTCCCCAGGTCCCTTGAGCTGCTCTGATCGACATTGATAATTAAGCAATGGCTCTGTCAGCTCCCATATCTCTCATTATACCCTATCTTTAGCCTTCCCCTTCACCATTGATATGCAAGTGATGTTCTAATATATCATGTAACAAAGTCTGTCTAAAAGATATTTTTCAGATTATTCATTGGACATCCATTAAAAATGGTTTATTTTTTTTAAAGAAGATATTTCAAAGCCACGTTACTATAGTACTAATGCAGAACAAAATTCTTAGAAGAAAAAAAGACATCAGATATTTGCGTCCTCATTACATCATCACTGATCATTGAGTCATCTTCACCTGATATATGTAGTTAATGATAGAAATTCTGTGGAGGTACTCTAATTTAGAGATTTTTCTGAGAAAGGGAAAAGGAGGTCCTAAATCCTTTCCAAGATTAATTCAGTTATTAACTGAAAAAAAAAAAAAAAGAAAAGTTCATTCAGCCTACTTAGGAAGCATATTCTAGCATCATAAAAGTTACACACTCATATAAATATTAAATTTATGTTGCCATTAACAATGAACTTCTAATAAAAGAGTGAAATAAACTTAATGCTAATTTAATGGGAAAAATCAAATGAAGAATGTAACATCGTGAACCCTTAACAGATAGCCTAATTAGGTATCATTAAGGAGACTATTAGATGAATTAAAATTGAGCCTTTCATTAGCGACCAAAAATATACCATTTAATTTATAATGAAGCAGTTATAGGCTGAAATACTCACCTGTGCAAAAGGTAGAAAGTATTTCCGAATTGTCTGGAGTCAGTGTCTGTCGTCCTCATTGTAGTTCTAGCTCCCTGAGAGTGGACACTTAACACGATTTATTCGCTGAAAACTTTTAAACGGAGAATAAGATAAACTAGCTTTCTCAAGCTTTAGGTTCATAGAGATGTATAAATAGTTCATGAAGTCTTTGAGAATCTTTGAAAAAAAATTTTTTTAAAGTTTGTAGCAGAGGATAGTTTTTTTTGTTTTTGTTTTTAGCTGAGCTATCCTGCCGCCTGTTGGCAGCTCAGCGGCAACTCAGCTCGGGCCGAGACTTGAACTGCTGTTGCTCAGAGCTCAAACTCTTGAGCGAGCTCTTAACCAACTGAGCTACTCAGCCGGTCCCCAGAGGATAGTTTTATTAGAGCAGAAAGTTACAGCTCTCGAAACAAGAAGGGTCCCGACTGGGATGTCCCTGAAAATTTGTTTTTTGATAAAGCAAGATATTGTATAAATTCAAAGGTATTTTAATGGTAATTTCCTGTTGAAAGGCATTTAAAAAATAATAATTTAATTTTTTAGGTCAGCATTTCTTAAATTAGGGAATGAGGCACAAACCCTGTAAGCCCTCTAGGATATGTGAGATTGTACTTTCCTCGTTAGGAGAGCTCTGCATAGTACTCAGGTGAGAGATACAAAACAATGTTTAGTGCCTTTCTCCCTTGTGCTTGATTATACACAGCAGAGTCACTGAAATCTGTTAGTATTAATAAAAATAAATACGTGACAAACACCCAAACAATAGTAATGCTCCTAAGAACAGTTACTTATATTTACCAATTAATTTCTTCTAAATATGTACAAATTTATATTTTATACTTACATTTATATTTATTTATATACATAAAGCACAGATTTGTAAACCTGGTTTACAGAATTCTCTTTCATGTCAATCCACCTGCATTTGTTTTTTTGGCCAATGTTCAGTTGACTCCTCCTAAATTCGGAGTGAAGTCTCCCTACTTAACAAACCAGAACGGGGGGAGTCTGAGCAGGCCCCCATCCATTATCTTGGTGCTGTTTTCTGCTGTCTCACCTGGGACCAGTGATGCTTCTGGGGGTCACATAAAAAGAATTAAATTGTCTAGTCAGTCAGATGCTAGGCTGTAGTTCCATTACTGTGAACCGGGACAAACTTAGCAACAGTGAAAACATAAAAAGCAGCTAGATCTTTGAAACCATGAATCCCCATAGGCCAGTGTTTATAAATGTTTTAATTTGATAACTTTCAAATCCCCTAATACTCATGTCATACTCAGCATGTGCTTTTAGAAGGATAGATTTTTGTGTTGATTAATTAATGTACCTATGGCCGTGTTAGCCTTGAGCACAGGAGCCTCTTTTGCTTCCTTGTAGTCTATGTTACCCCCATCCTCACTCACAGGAATTTCTGTGTCCAGAGGCCAATGTGCCAATATATGTAGGTAATTATTAGATGGAACAGAACCCCAAGTACAAGCTGGGCTTGTCTCAATTTTTCCATCATCATTTCTAGTTCATCAACCAGTTAACTGTAGTTTCAGCAGATGTAAAGCTTTCAGTTTCAAGATTTAGAAACCCAGTTCAGTAGATTTCAGAAATTCCTTCTTCCGTCTGCTTCAAAAGTTGTCTCTCCTTCACCCAGCGGAGGCCTGGCAGGTGTCGGGAGGCCCTGCAGCAGCCGACAGGGACATCACTGTCTGCTGGCACTGCTGTGTCTTCACCTCGTGCTCCTCCGTCCTCCACCTGGAATAACTGGTCTTCTAGACCTGGGCAAGAAGGGACAGACTTCAAATAAAAGGACAACATACTGTTTCGTTTGTCAGGTGCAATATAGATCTAGCTGCTTAACAGTGATGATGGCACTATCAAAAGATGTTATTTCTGGCTTTCTCGGAAGTCAAAGCCCTTGATTTTAATGTAGTTGAATTTATATAAATGTCTTAATGTCTTCATGTGAAGGTCAGACAATTAAGTTCATGAACTTTCTTTCCACTGTGTGTTTACACATTGGAAAGTTCGCGAACTTAGTTATCTGAACTTCTGTGTGAATTACATTTATTGTTTCTTAAGACGTCCTCTCCTACTATAGGTCATAAAGATGTTTCTGTATTATATTTAAAAATGCCCTTTTTGTGATGGAATTTTAATATAC
>NW_017731427.1:4197796-4199047 GCF_001890085.2 Hipposideros armiger
AGGTGTTGGTGCTGACGGACAGCAGACTCTGCTGACAACAGAGGGAATGACTCACTTGATCTCCACACCGACTAGTGACGTGAGCTCATGAGAAGCGGGGACCATCCTTTCCCCGTATTCCTCTATGCAGTCACTGAAGCATGATTGTGATGGTTAACCCTTCTGGCTCGTTGGCATCTTCTCTTTAAAACTTGCCATTTCTCAATAGTTTTGCTTCAAAGGGGTTTTATGGAAAAGTATATTTCCCTATATAACAGGGCAAGGATAAAGTGAGTAGTGAGTAAATGTGGGGAAGAAATATTAAGGCTTGAAAAAAATAGGACAAAATCATTTATACATTTAGTATCCAACTGGCTTACAGAAATTTACACTTTGCATCTTAGAAGCCAATGAGGGAGTAAAACAATTCAGCTGCCTAATTCCTTGCGAGCTCATGAGCTGACATAAGACAAGATTTGGTCTGGAGAAGAGTGGCTATTTCTGTTCCTGAAATCCGAGCGAAAACGCGCCCAGGAGCGCATATGCAGAAGAAGCACAGTGACTTGTAAACAGCGGTCTCAGTAACGCCTTTTCTCCTTGCCTGAAGGAACGTAAGGGGCGTTCTTACATTTTTTCTTAGAAGTTTCCTCTGTGTGAGCTGATGGGAAAATGCTAAAGCATAGCTTGGTAAATGTCAACATAATGTGATCCAGGTGCAGAATTCTCTAGCACTGCGTCTTGATATAATGCATCCTACTGTGTGGATGTATCAGACTTCCCATAAGGCCTGAAGCCACTGTGATGGCGAACTCTCTCTTACTCGGGGGACGTTGAATCTTACTCTCTTCAGACTGTCAACTGGTTGGATGCGGCCCACCCACAGGGAAGACAGTCTGTGGTACTCTATTGATTAAAATGTTAATCCCATCTGAAAACACCCTCACAGAAACACCCAGAAGAAACTGACGAAATGCCTGGGCATCCCATGGCCCACACAAGTTCATTCATACAATTAACCGTCACAGAATGGAGAAAAGGCAAAATGGTGTACCTGCCTCTGATTCTGAACCATCCCATGGTGGATGAGCCCGCTTTTGAAATGTGTTGGCCCGAACTCACTCACATGGCTACACCCAGCTGTATGAGTGATGAGGAAACAGCATGGCAGCTGGACTTACTGCCGTCTCAAAGAAAACCAGGAATTGCTTAATAAGGAAAAAACAGAAAGTAGACATTCGGTGGTCAGTTACTAAGGTCTGATCTGCTAAATAA
>NW_017731427.1:4199914-4201384 GCF_001890085.2 Hipposideros armiger
TAATACATGCACCTGTTAACTTAAACATTGATGTTTACGTCACACAAATTTAGAAATCTAGCTTCCCATATTAATTCAAGCTTAGCTGTTACAGATGTCTCCCCCAGTAAGCAAAGTGTATTTTCTATTGTTCATATAAATATTCTGAAATATCTTATACAGAATAATTATTTTACAATTTCATCAATTCAAACCTAGTTGCTTATTTTTCTTTTACACTAATAGAGAAAGCCAAAGTTTTGATCCCCTTATTGAAATGCCAGTGACTAATAACCAACATTTCTGAAATATGGCATGTAAGCAAAGAATTGTGGAAGTGAGGTTCAAAGTAGGGATGTATTTACTGAAATTTACTGAAAGAATACCATATGCTCTCCTACCAAATGAAAATAGTATAGAATATTTTTTAAACTTGGATTGGTTTTTGAATATCAAATATATAAATATTTAAATACATGATATATTTGACAAACATTGACTCATTTAAGTTTTCGCTATGCACCAAAACGCACATAGTCAAAAACATGGTGCCAAGTAACATGCTGGTTTTTTTATGTGTGTATGTTATCCTAAATAACATGTAGACATTATTTACAAACTTGCCTTTTTTATTTAATTTTTGTAATTGAGGCATATCACGGTATGTCTGCCAAGAAATGTAAAAGTGACAAATCTCATTAGTTACAAAAGCTTAAAGATACAATTTGGATACATTGTATCCACCTAAATCTATTTTATAAATGTACCTGTATATTTCACGGTTGAAGATCTAAATTGAATTACATATTTAACTTTTTCAATAGTGATATTTTGTAAAAATTAAATATTTTTATAAAGTGTCACAGGAAAACAAGCCTTACAGTGTGAGGTTACATAAACCAATCATTTTCCTCCAGTTGGACTTTGCTTCAAGTACTAGAGGTAATGAGATATATTTTGTTTTTCATTTTATTTGACAGGAACCTAATCATAGAACCGTTTTTAGAAATGCATGTTCGGAGTTTAAATCGAGTATTTCCTGAGACTTCTATTAACCAAGTGATTCAAGTCCTGTTGATTTGAATGATTATTGAAACCATAATAATATGAAGTGAATGCTACTTATTACCTCACTGTTGTTTCAAAATGGAGCGTTGTAAAATTTACTAGTTTAGAGTGATTAGAGGGAAGTCAAATGTAAAGTGGTTTTAAAAAGAAGGTTTGGGCTGCAGACTTTTCTCTAAGAAATATAGTACTTTATAAACATACAAGCGATGTCCTAAGGGTGCAGATATTACAACCCTCCCTCTGCTGGTTAATCCAAGTTTAATCCGGGTACTTACTCTCTGAACCTCATGATGATGGTAAACTATCAACTTGTAACATGGGCTCTCCACTCCCTCCCTGCGCTTTCTTTCCAACACCCTTTTTCCAGGCTTCCCACCTGGACTTTCCCATTAATGTCATAGGTGGTTTTCTTGCCTCTGTTTT
>NW_017731427.1:4201974-4203034 GCF_001890085.2 Hipposideros armiger
TTGTATTGTAATGTGTTCCAACTGTAAAAGAAGGCAATACAAATGGTAGAAGTCCTTCTTGTCTACCTTTCTAAAGCCCAAGGCCTCTGGTCCTGCCTTCTGGCTCAACCCTGTAAAGACCAAAGTTTATAGAATCCCAAAATCCTTTAGTGCTCTTACATCCCTCTATCTGTCTGTCTGTCTATCTGCACAAGCACACACATCAATTTTTGTGTCTTATTTTCATAAATGGAATTAAACATATTATTGTACTTTAGCAATTAGACTTAGAGATTTTTCATAGGTATATATTCATTAATATCTTTTAACTTATTTCATAGCTACTTTGTATTTATATCATGATATGCTATAATTTATCTAGGCTTTGATCAATGAGACATATTCAGTTTTATTAAATTATTAGCTAACAAAACGCTGTGAAGAACAAATATGTAGTGCGCCCATTTACTCACATTTTTGCCCTGATTTGACATTACTAACCTCACACATGTTGATGTTTTTTTGTTTTACAAGTTAGTACTGAGGATAGACCTATTTTAATACTTTTACTAGACATTTCTGCTCTTCTGGGATTGCCTATGCATATGATTTGCCTATTTGTAATTTTTTCTTTTCATTGTATATGTATATATAATATAATGTATAATATACACATACAATACACATGTAGACTCCTATTTAAATTTTTAAGGGGCTTTTAATAACATTTTGATATTAATCTGTATATTATATAATATAAAATAGAGAATATAAATATAAAATCTCTTTAAAATGAATTATATATATCTTTGAAAATTATATATGTGTGCAAATAAAAGGTTTTAAAGAAAAAGTTGAGAAAATCCTGCATACATATAACAAAAGACAAAATGAGAAAAAATGAGAAAAAACAGAGAATATGAAAAAAAATGGAATTTAACTGCCAACTAGATTTACCAAGAGATAACCAAAGCAAAGAGAAAAATTAACAAAGGCATACTTGAAAATTTTCAAAGTGAAAGAACCCAACAAGAAATGAGCAGGTTTAATTTAACACAAACACACACATGATTGAAAATAT
>NW_017731427.1:4204754-4205537 GCF_001890085.2 Hipposideros armiger
AAAGTACTTTTAAGAACATATAATTTTCATAATAGCAAATAATGTGAAACATCTTTTCTTATACTTATTGGCAATTCACGTATCTTCTTTGATGAAAGGTTTGTTCAGATTTTTGGCTCATTTCTTGGTCTGTTTGTTTCATATTACTGAGTTTTGACATTTGTTTATGTATTCTGGATCCACGTCCTTTACCAAATATGTGGTTTTCAAAGATTTTTCTCCCAGCAGAAGTTTCTATTTTTAAATTCTTTCCAGTGTTATTTGAAGAGCAAAGTCTTTCAATTTGATGAAGCCCAAGTGATCAATTTGTTTTTCTATAGTTCTTGATTTTGGCCTTATATATAAAAACTAATTTCCAAAACCAAAACCACAGGAATTTTCTTCCATATTTCTAGAAGTTTTACATTTTTTTATGTCTTACATTCAGGTATATAATACATTTTAATTTATGTTTTTTGCATCAAGTATGTGTCTGTTTTATTATTTATTTAGGTGGTTTTTTTTCAAATGTGTATCCAATTTTTCAGTATTATTGGTTTAAAAGACTGTTCTTTTTGTAGTAAACTGCCTTTACACGTTCATCAATGTCAGTTGAAGATATTTTTGTACTTCTATTGCAGGGACTTATATTCTGTTCCCTTTATCTATATGTGTCTATTATTTGTCAATACCATACTGTCTTGAGTACTGTCGCTTTATTATAAGTCTTGAAACTGGTCATTGTGAGCCTGCCAATATATTTGTTTTTCAGAATTATTTTGGTTATTCTTGTTCATTTACCTT
>NW_017732120.1:0-11244 GCF_001890085.2 Hipposideros armiger
CCAATCTTATTCAGATTTTACTAGTTTTACATATACTTATTTGTGTATTTGTGTTTATGTAGCTCAGTGTAGGTTTGTATGACCACAACCCCTGCAGTCAAGTTACAGTGCAGTTCCACCACAAGGATCCCTCACGTTACTCTTTTTAGCCAGTCACCTCCTTCCATCCCCTCCCCCTACAACCTCTGATAACCACTGCTCTGTTTTCCAACCTCATAATTTTGTCCCTTCAAGAAAGTTACATACGTAAAGTCAAACAGTATGTATGTACCCTTTTAAAACTGTATTTTTTCACCCAGCATAATTCCCTTCAGATTCATCCAAGTTGTCATATGTATCATTGTTTTGTATTTTTATGGCTGAGTAATATTCTTATGATGTGAACTTACCACAGTCAGTGTAATCATTCACCTTGTGAAAGGTATTTGTGTTCCTAGTTTTCAACTGTTACAAATAAAGCTACTATGAGCATCTGTGTTCAGGTTTTTATGTGAACGTAAGTTTCCATTTTTCTGGGGTGTGAAGAGTGCAACTATTGGGTTGCATGGTAAGCCCATGTTTAGTTTTGCAAGAAACTGCCATACTTCTTTCCAGAGTGGCTGTACCATCTAACATGATCACCAGCAATGTGTGAGTAATTTTGTTTTCTTCAGAATCTTGTCAGCATTTGGTGTTACCATATTTGTTTGTTTATTTACTTTTTTATTTTAGCCAATCTGATAGGTATGTATTGCTAGCTCATTTTGATTTTCATTTGCATTCCCCTAATGGCTAATGATGTTGAACACCTTTTCATGTGTCATCTGGTATCCTCTTCATTGAAACATTTTTTGCTTATTCTGTAATTGGATTGTTTTTTTTTCTTCTTTTTATGCAGCTGAGTTTTAAGAGTTATTTATGTATTCTAGATACAAGTTCTTTGTGGAATGCACCCAATGCCAACATGTTCTCCCAGTCTGCAGCTTTCTTTTTATCCTGGTCACAGTGTTTGTCTCAGAGCATCTACTATTTTTGAGTAAATCTATTATTTAGCTACTAAAATGTCATACCACTCCTTGAAATAAGTCAGCACATAAATTGTTTAACAAGAACAAAACAATTTTTAAAGTATTTATCGTGCAGGCATTTAAAATCACCCAAGTGTTTTTAAAGTTAATTTTCTAATAGCACATCAATATATGGAAGGTTCTAAACAGTAAGGTCTGGAATTCAGGATTGACTTTGGTACCATCAAGACTAAACATTTGTTTCTGTCTTTTGACAGGCTCTGTTGCCACTGCGTGTCGTGATCCAGGCGTTCCCATGAATGGAACTCGAAATGGGGATGGACGAGAACCTGGGGACACCGTTGTTTTTCAATGTGACCCAGGCTATGAGCTTCAAGGAGAGGAAAGAATAACCTGCATTCAGGTAGAAAATCGATACTTCTGGCAGCCCAGCCCACCAGTCTGTATAGGTATGAATTACAGAACAATTAAAATTTTATACAAGTATAAAAAAAATGGTTAAAAATGTGCATTGGTATCATTAATTAAGAACAATATTCTAGAATAGATACCTATAGGAGAGTCTAAGCTTTCAGAGGGTTATGAACCTCCAAAAAAGGTATAAAATTGTAAATGATCATTCTTTTTCAACTGAGGAGAATGTCCATACTTGCATTAAATTCTCAGTGGTTTTATGATCCTTTAAAAAGTTAAGAATCAAAGCTCTTGAAAAATCCCGATCTCCCCTTAGCTACTATATGAATGTAGTTTTCCACTGCTTTTAATATTTGTAGACGATGCGGACTCTACATATGAAATGGGCCATATTGACCTTTCCTCGACCATGGTTCTTTCTTCTAAGAAAGACAATTTTATCAAAACTTGTATTTGAGTTTCAAAGCTTTGACATTTTGTTCAATTCATGTACACTAAAAGAATATCAGTTCTTATTTTGATGATCTAAGGATTTGCAGCAGCTTGCTTCATACTTCCAGCAGACTGCCTTTAGTCTCCATGCTCTGTTCTTGAATCCCTTACTTAGACTCTAGAAAATTAAAATACATATTATTTCTTTTTAGATCTGAGAAAAAGTTAGAGAGAGGTACCACCTTTGGAATGAACCAGTGAGAAAACCTGCTATATAATCTTTTTTAAAATTTCATTATTAAATTTTTTATATTAAACTAGTTTTGCTTCAGTGCATTAGAATTGGTGTCGTCTTGAATTTGTAATGCATTTTGTCCAAAGTATGTTGTCTCTCCTCAAAATTTTATTCCTTTACATATTCTCTATCTTACTACACTGTAAGCAACTGGATAGAAGATTCCATTGCTTGTTCATCGTTGTGTTACTTATAGTATTTAGCACAAGCAAAATTAGCACATTTAGGAGAGAAAGCCTTATTTTTGTTTACATATATCCAACTTATAAATACATTTTAAATAATCATTCATAGTGTTTTGTTTTATTTTTAACTTACCTGGTAATAAGAAAAGAGTGTTTAGTACCTCAGTCAGAAGGGAACACACTGAAAGACTCAATTATTTAGATATTTTTTTACCCTATCTTGTAACTTCTTATGCAAGAGTTGCAAACTCAAAATTTCTTAGTCATTCAGTGTATCCTAAGCATTGTTCTAAATATTGTGGATTTAACAGTAAAACATAACAGAGAAGTTCCTTGTTCTTATGAAGCTACTTTCTAGAGAAATGAGACTAAAAAAATCTGAATTTTCACACATTTTTTGTATTTTATATGTTACAATTTTAAAAACACTGTATACACACAAATAAAAAACAAAAAAAAACAAAACACACACACACACACACACACACACACACACACACACACACACACACATCCATCCAAAAGCTCAAACCAGCCAGCCAGCGAGCAGTCAATTCTAGACGTCTGTGGAAAATGTGGCAGATGACAAGGGAAAATCATATTAAAGAGACTTTATTTATTTTTTTGTAATTACAAAATAAGGACATAGCTTGATCCAGTTCAGATTTAGCTGAACCTCTCTTTATACTTCATTACTTCTGTTTACACTTCTTCATCTACCATTGCAAGATTCTAAATCATCAGTCAATTAATTTATATTTTACCATAAGTTAAGCTCATATAAGCAAAGAAAAAACACTGTTAAGAAACGTTTTCTAAGAGAAAAAAGACTGAAACAATGAAGTTTTCATTTGCTTGTTTACTACTCAGTTAACCTAAGAAAGTCCCATTAAATTAAAATGCCACATTCCAATTAATTGGAATTTGACTGAGTATCTCATAAAGCACATCTTTTTTAAAAGGGAAATGTTAGAACACCATAGACATGCTTGGAACTTCTTGCTTTATTTTGATTCTTAGACCTCGTTAAAGGGTGTTGCTTATTAGAATTACCAGAAGGGCTATATTATATCAAATGCTTTTATGCTTAGAATCCTAAAATATTAAACAGCTTTATACTGAAATTCTAGAAAATACTAAATTACAACACATAAAAAATTAAAGAGTTTTGTGATAGGCTGTTATAAAATTCCATTTGAAGACAAGACTTTAGCTAGAAAGTCCTAATTCTAGGGGAAAAAAAAATGTTGAACACTAAGTCATACTTAAATCGAGCAGGTTGGGGAAAGTTCTTATATGGATTATGGTGCTGTGTATTATTTTTTGGTAGGAAAAGATAGCTTGAGGAGAGGATATGCATTAGAGCTTCTCTGAGGAAGAAAATACCCTAAAAATAAAATGTCTGAAAAATTGCTAAGACTGCAGGAAACTTGACCTCTGAAACTGATAAGAAGGAACTCCATGATTGGAAACACTATGCGAAAGATTAAACCCTGAACTTTTTAGAGAAAACTCCGTAAGTCTATGTCTCAGACCCTGGAGCATAAAGCATTTTGCTTGTATGTAGAAGTAGTCAGCCTTATAGCAAGTATCAAACAGAAGGACGTCATATTTAAGAGAATTAATAGAATTCTTTCCAACAAAATTGACTGCATGAAAATACTTTGACATCGCCAGAAGGAAAATAGCAGTGCTCAGTGTGAAAGTAAATAACAAAGACATTAGTGTGCATAGGCTGCTGAGAGAGACAGTAAACAAATACAACTGATTGGAGTAAAAAAATTAAGAAGATTGTAAAATAGTTATCAACAGTTGCCTGTATAACTGCCTCAAAGTAATTATACTCAGAACAAATCAGTAATGTCAGAATTCCATAGAATCTAACTGAACCTTTAACCCATAAATCTATTTCACTTAAGGAGAGTCTTATTCTAAAGCTTTATGGTTAGATGCATAAAATAAATGTGTTTTCTAAATGGTATTTAAAGTTTAGTATATTTAAGGTAAAGATTTTTTTTTTTTGACTGAATGAGTGTTTGAGATATACAAACGTCAGATAATGTCTTTGTTGTCTTAATGGCTTTTGTAGATTTTCAGAACCAACTACAGTAATGAAATATAGTGGGTGTCAACCTAGGGAACATCCAAACCTGTAGAGAATGTTTGAGTTTATTTGGGACAAACTGACAACATATGCCAGGGAGCAAGATCTCAAATGCTCAGGAGAGTAACAGTTTTACAGCTTCTTAATACGCATTTGAAATTAAAGAGGGAATGTAAGGAAGATTACATGGGGGTGGGAAAAAAGTAAAGCGGGGGCAGGATTACAGGATAGTTAACAAGATGATGTGCTCTCTTGAGGATTAATACCCCTTTTCAGGGGTATCACTTTTGGCATTTCAACACATCTAGGTGTGTTAACCTAGATGAACAAGCACGATGGACAGCTTAAACCTTAAAACCTTCACTAGAGAAGTTATAGGCCTGGGGTGTGACTACCCACCATGACCTGCTGTATCGATAATTAATCTATATCGATAGCTGTGCACAGACTGAGTTCTATTTTGGGGTTCTATGCGCAAGACACACCACCACAAGCCACTTGGGGTAGATAAGAGGTTTATTATTAACAGGGAAAAAGCTAAGGAAAATAGAAAGTAAATAGTCGCAAGGGAAATAGAAAAATAGTTACATCATACCACCAGGGCCCCTTTATCCAATTCAGCACCAGAATCTGAGCATCACAGGCAGTTCAGCACCGGAATTAGAGCATCATGGGCATTTCTCAGAGTAATGACACAGTGGAATCTGTTGAGGAAGAGCTGCTGCTCATCCCTGCCTCCTGGGGCTTCTTAAGGGTTTTCTAACAAAAGCTGCTTAGAGCCAAATGGCGTATGTGTAAGCAATACATGGGACCAGCCCCTGATCTGGCCAGGAGCCGGGGCTAGCCCGTGGCACTGATTAGGACTAGTCCTTGGAGCTCAGCCCAGTCTCGAAGACCTTGAGCCAACTCCACATCTTGTTCCTTACATGCCTGGTGGGTAGCCAATCCTCCAGAGAGTAAGTGCATACCTAAGCCATGAATCCAATCATATGACCCCAGGCAGGCCTTTTTCCTTTTAAATTCTTATACACCTGCCCAGCTAGGAATTTCTGACCAGATCACCCTATGAGGTTAATTTCCATAGAACACCTTTTTCCATCCACACAGGAAAACCTTGATAAATAATTTAAAAAATAGAATTAAAAGAATTTTTAGAGCATTTTATATCCAAATAATAATATACTCATGGAAAATATCCACTAAGATACTTAAAAATACGTGTAATAGATTTTTCTATATCTTTTATGAGAAAGGATATACACACATAAAGATATATATGGATGTGTGCATATGTAAAATTTTTCTAACAATGAAAAAGACCAATGTTCCCTGTGAAAAATAAGGAAAACTGAAACAATGCTCTATCATGCTCCTCTAAATTACATAATCCCGCAACATTAGCACATGAGAAAAACCACGGAGAACATTTTGCTATCATTTCTGTCTTTTAAGCATATATATGTATATATTTGCTATTATTGCACATTTCTTTTTTTTCAAATTCTTGTAACTTTTCAAGTTCCAATAGCAAAATATGTTACTATTTTTATCAAAACTCATAGCTACAAATTAGATTTTATGTTCACGTGTAGTCATCTTGACTATCTTCATAACCAATACAAAGATCCACTAGCAATTCCACAAACACTTATGTAATGCATAGTATGTGCTGAATCCCAGGTACAAAATAAGATATAAGACACGGTCTTTATCTTATAGATTAGTGAAGAATGCAGACACTTTAATGGAATCTTTAAAAAAAATATGGTAAGAATAATAATGGAGATAGACAGAGGTGTCTATAGATACCAGAGTGGTTTTGAGAGAGTTTAAACAGATCTCAAGGCTGGAAATTCCCAGGAGAACTTCCTGGAGCCAAAGTGAACCTGGAAACATAAGAGTTATGTAAATGTAGAAAGAAAAGGACAGTTCAGGAAAAAGAAATAGCATGGGCAAAGGCATGAAAGTAACAGTAACTATAAGCAGTTTGATGGTATTGGCACGTACACGATGTGTCTAGAGTGGTGGTTGAATTAATTGGAAAGGTTGCAGGGGTCAGGTAACGAAGGCTGTGCTAGATTTGAGGTATGACCTTTTAGGCGATGTGAACTGCAGAATGATATGCATGGGCATAGTATGATTAGATGTTTTCCCTAGGGGAAAGACGAATTGGAGGAACCTGGAGGTGTGAGAAACAAGAAGCCATTGCAATAATTCTGGAAGCAGATAAAGTCAGATCTAGAAATATGGTGGTAGGCAAGGAAAGAGGAGATGGGTTGAAAAATATCTATGAGGACCTGTGAGTTAGTCTTGGTAGTTGCTTCTTGATGAATTAGATACAAGTATTCAGTGAAGAAAAGGGAAGAATCTTATGCTTCTAGCTTAGGAATATAGGTGATACCGCTAATCAAACAATTTAGGAATCCAAAAGAAGGAACACAATTGAGTTGAGGTTTGGAAATGTTGAATATTCTGTGTTTGATATACCTGTGGGCTCTCAGGTATAGAGATAACCAGTAAGCATTTGGGCATATGATTTAGAATTAAGCAGAGATCTGATGGAGAAAATAGGAAAAAGTCATTAGTGTATAAACAGAAAACAAATTCAAATAATAGATATGGTCAACAAGGAAGAATGTAATAGAGTGAAAATTAGAGACAACTAGGAAAGAAACTCAGGAAAATATCAAAATTGTAAGATGAAATTAAAGAAAAAACACTTGGCAATAAAAATTCTATGTGAAGACACTAGAACAGCGATTCTCAACCTTTCACAGGGGTCGCCTAAGACCATCGGAAAACACATATTTTCAATGGTCTTAGGAACCAAGACACCGCTCCTCTATCCGTCTTCAGGCCCACATGCAGATACGCCCACATACGAGTACCCGGCGACCCCTGTGAAAGGGTCATTCAACCCCCAAAGGGGTCTCGACCCACAGGTTGAAAACCACTGCACTAGAAGAAAATTAGAAGTGGAGTTCCAAAAACAAGGAGAATTAATTTAAAATGAAAGTCAACAGTTAAGAATGACTAGATATGAAGAAAAAGATAAAGGCAAAAAAGTCGCCATTATATTAGTCAATACAAAAGTCATTTCAGGATAAACTTAGATGCCTTTGTGTTGGCGTCAAGTAACTGAGGGAGCTATAGCAATGGCTGGAGAGAGAATGAGTTGAAAAAGACCAAAAAAAAAAAATCTAGATCCCTAAGCAAAAAAAAGGTTATTGTGACTCTCTAAACATAATTTTAAAAAAATAATAAGTTTTCTCAGCATGAATAGTTTGGTGTTTTTCTTTGAAATATAAAAAACTATTTTTCCCCATGGTGACCTGCTTTGCTAATTGTGTCAGGCAACTATAGGTAAATATTGCACATTAGGTGAAGAAAGAGGCAACAATACTAGACCCCCTTTTCAAAAGACTGAATTGTAAAATATAAAATATGAAATAAGTAAGGAGAGACTTTGATTAAAAAGTAAATATTGCAGGGTGGGGGCATGGAACAGGGACTACTGTGACAGGGAGAATATTGTGATCTTAAGATCTATAAGCACCCCTTAAGTGAAATAAATCAGACAGAGAAAGACAGACACCACGTGATTTCACTTCTATTTGGAATCTAAAGAACAAAATAAATGAACAAACAAAACAGAAACAAACTCATAGATAACAGAGAACATACTGGTAGTTGTCAGATGGAAGGGTTTTGGGGGATAGGTAAGAAAGATGAAGGGATTAAGAGGTACAAATCAGTAGTTACAAAACAGTCACCAGGATGTAAATTACAGCATAGGGAATATAGTTAATAATATTGTAATAACTACGCATGGTGCCAGGTGGGTACTAGAGTTATCAGGGGGAATCTCTTTGTAAATTATGTCTCATCACTGTGCTATATTCACCTGAAATTAATATAAAATAATATTGAATGTAAACTACAATTGAAACAAAAAAGCTCTACAAGCATCTGAAGAGTTAGGGAAAAGGGACTTTTTTTTTTTTAGAAAGGAGTACACAAGTCTAGAATAAACCAGGTTTGGAGCAGTGGGATGAAACGGTGGCAGGATGGGACAGAAGATCAGAGAATGTTGTCCTCTCAGTCCAGCCTGTCCTTAGCAGGGGTTGTGTGCTGGCTCAAGGCTGAGGGTGGGCCCAAGTTCAGGGGCATAAAGGAAGGAGAGAAGTTTAACCAAAGTTTGGTAACAGGCGTTTTATTCTGATTGATCAGTGAGGGCAAGCAGTTCAACTAACCATCTGAATCAAATAATGGGAATTTGCAGGGACTGTGTCTGGTCTTGTCATAGGAAACTCTTATCTCAGGCCTGATAAGACATATGGGGAGGGGTGGTTCCTCACCAGCAGCTCAGTTAACCAAACACAAAATAGTGAGGGGATTTCTTAAGCGTTGGGTAAAATTCAACATTTTTAGTTAAAAAAAAAAAATGAAAGGCAATAGGTCATAGAGAACTTTGTTTTATTTTTTAGGATGAAAGAGACTTGAGCATGTCTGTGGATAAAGGGGGAGAAGCCAGAGAGTAAAGGAGATAAATGAACAAAGATTATGGAGAAGAAAGAGGGATTATGTGACCAGATTGATGGTGTTATCCTGCTTAATAGGAGGGACTCTTTCTCCTGTGAATGTAGAAATATTCAGGAGGCATTGAAGTTTGACAAGGGAGGCCTACAGAAAGTGAGATATTTTATGTCTAATCGTTTGATAAGATACCACAAAAATGCACAGGGGATAAGTAAGCAGTAAGGGGATAAGGAAGGTGAATAAATTAAGTCTGAGCAAAGAGATATTCACTACAGAGTAGGCACTAAAGTCATCTGTTGTGACTGAGGCACTGAGGCAAAGATACAAAGGGACATGGAGAAAGGTAATCAAGGACATCCATAATTAAGATGGCAAATATTACCCAACTGTAATTATGATTTTGCATATCTAGACTCAGGCAAAGAACATAGATCTGCAATGTTGCCAGGACCAAAATTTTCCTCCTTCCCAAGCCAGTTTTATGCTGTCAAAAGAATTCAGTGTGCCTTGTAATTGAATGGCAAAATTTATCTGAGTAAACTATAATTTTTAAAGAAGAATGCTGATGGGCTGATTATGTGTAGGAGACATCATGAGATCATGAGCATCTCAATTTCTCTCTCTCTCTCTCTCTCTCTCTCTCTCTCTCTCTCTCTCTCTCTCTGTCTCTCTTGTATTTATAGTCCCACTCCACCACCAAGGACCTCCATATCTTAATTTCTCTATTTTTCTGAAGCTGCCAACTCTGTGTAATATATTTTTTTTCTGAAGATAAACTGTGTTTAACAGACCTCAATAATAATTCCCTAAAGAATCTATTCTCTGAATTTCACTCACAATTTGTTGAGCCTTTTAATTGGAACATTGTAGAAGCCTTTGTTTGGAGCTGACATAATTGTAATAACTTTCCATTTTTATTAGCAAGTTAGGCAACTAACTAGAATTTAGGAATAGCCTCACACTCAACGTAAGAGTATTTTATTGTAATGTGCTGTAGGTTCTCAGATAAGTATCTGTTTTTACCCATTAACTATAGCAAAGTCTCTTCCTCCATAAATACATTTTTTTTAAAAAGGTACCAGGGAGGATGAAAATGACCCAAATATCTCATATCCTATCATTCAACATATTATTTGATGTTTTGTTTTGCTTTGTTTTGTTTCTTACTTTTCTGGTAACCTTCAGATATATATATTTTTTAAACATGGAGAAATCATCTTTACCCCTGTTCTCAATGCTTTTCTTGTACATGAGAACAAACAAAAAACTAGTAATAGAAAGGGAGGTAAGTATATATGTAATTTTTTTCATGCCTTTTAAACTAGTAAAGGAGCTAAATTCAATATATCTATATACTCTGTATGTATTTAATATTTTAATGGTCTTTCTTGAAAGACAATGCAATATTCAAGCCTCGAATGCTATAAAAAGTCAGGTCTATACAAAACCTAAACTTTTTTAGAAAATTATTTTTCACAAATATGGATAGCTAATAAATTTTATTAATCACTTAATGGGTTTTCTTTGTTTGTTTAAAGCACCCTGTGGAGGCAATTTAACAGGATCTTCAGGCTTTATTCTTTCACCAAACTTCCCTCACCCATATCCCCACAGCAGGGACTGTGATTGGACCATCACTGTCAACACAGACTACGTAATCTCCTTGGCATTTATCAGGTGCGTGCCTAAACAATCTTTCTGTCATTTGCTTCAGCGTTTGCTTCGGCAAATTTTTACTTCTCTACGTGACATTTTTATTATTGTTTACTAATTTCAATACTAATACTTTGCAATCAGCAGTTTACAAAGTCTTGTATTAATATAATAGCTGAAAAGCCAGTGAAGTTCTGAAGGCTGGTGGATGAGCATCTTCACCAGATTTCAGTGTAGAAGAGACATGTTAACCATTCAGTAGTTTATAGACTCTCATAAAATGTGATCTCTTTATAACCTTCCCTCCCTCCCTGTATTGACCATACCCTGCTTCAAAAATTTCATTTTTCCTGAACTTCAAGATTAAAAGGTCGGTACTTCATAGATTTTTTTCTCCCATATGTGCACCACCCAACATCTTTTTGAAGCTTGTGAATATCCACATGTGCAGCGCCGCCACTGAGCTTATGCAGGTGGATAGTCTACTTACTACCTTTTCTGGTGGTCTCATTAAATCAAGCTGACAAAGAAGAATTTGATGGACCGTTTCTGAATTTCTCAGCAGAACTTGTCTCATGATAGAACTTTACATAGGAATGTTTTTAAATTCACATT
>NW_017732120.1:12934-14467 GCF_001890085.2 Hipposideros armiger
CTATAAACCCATTAGATTTGGAAATAATATCTTTTACCTAACAAGTTTGTTACTGAGCTACACTGATGATAAAACTTGACAAAATAGTTTCTGGGCTGATGGATGTTCAACAATAACAAGCTTTACTGCTTTTATCATGAATTTGTTGACTTTTTTTAATGATCCAATTGAGTTCATTCTTTCCCCTGCCACAATATGAACTAGGTAATACAGAGACAAATGATTGCATGTCTTCTACCTTCTAAATATGTTGGTTTTATACTCATTATGGGTCAGTTTTCACAGTTTGAAAGTTGTTAAGGCAAGTTCATTATGCAATATTAAAATATTGATTTGAATAATTTACATGCTAAAATGTCCTTATTCACACATTATTTAACTTTGACAAAAGTATTGGTTTGACTTCTCCTACATTAAGTTCTAATGTAGGAAAAATAATTCTTTCAGGAAAAAGAATAACACAATGTACAGTGCTTCATTTGAGTAATTTAAATGCAAATTATGTATTTCAAACCTTTGTTTGAATCTGATATGTAGAGAATTTTAGAACAGCAAAACTGCTCATAAATTTTGGAATGCAGGGCAAAGAGTACCATTGACAAAGAAAAAGAGGTTGCATTTCCAATATCTGAATGAAAAATTTTAACAATAGATAATGTCCTCCACATTTTACTGACATAAAGTAACTTACATAAGGATATATAGCTTAATAAGGGCAGAAGCTAGGCTTGAACCTACATCTCTGACTCCAAATCTTACACCCTTTTATCAAAACTAAATTGCCTTAACAATCATTTGTATTCCTTGTAGACACAATGCCAACTTAGAAATATTTGAAAATATCAAGATGTATTTTTTTTTCTTTTCCACTGGTGATTTGATATTCATATTCAGTGTGTTGTTGCCAGGCAAATTTTCAGGTTAACTTATTTTGAAAGGATCAGTTGTTATTTTTAAGAACATTGTCTGAATTAATATGTAATTATATGACTTAAGATACTACCTTACCAATAACCATTCCACTACGCTCTCTCTCTCTTTCTCTCCTGTTTTTTGTTTTTTTTTCAGTTTTAGCATAGAACCAAACTATGACTTCCTCTATATATATGACGGACCAGATAGTAATAGCCCACTGATTGGAAGTTTTCAAGATAGCAAATTACCAGAGAGAATAGAAAGCAGCTCAAATACCATGCATTTGGCTTTTCGGAGTGATGGATCTGTTAGTTACACTGGATTCCATTTAGAATATAAAGGTAAATGTGAATATTTGATTTTAACCTCATGATGTAAATTGTGAGTATTTTATATGGGAGGATGATTTTGTATTGGCCATTGTCAGTGGTTAGTTATATGTGCATTTCTTAGGGCAGGCTACCGCCAATCCATCTCATGAAAGAGCTCCCACTGTTGACTTCTTCTATCAGTGAGAAGGAAATTAACATTTCCCTAATTATTACCATAGGAAATGTATCAGCAAACAAATTAGCAATTTAGTAGACTCTGAGAATTGGCTGAAACCACAAAATATTT
>NW_017732120.1:16957-21507 GCF_001890085.2 Hipposideros armiger
TCTATGTTGTAAAAATTTTGCCACCATCTTTGGCAAGTGATTTCACTTGATTTCTGGTTTCTTTTGCTGTACAGAAGTTTAAAAATATTAATTTTTAATCTTTTCTCTTCTTCAAGGTCTGTGCTTTTCATGCCTTGAATAAAAAATCCTTCTTTATTATGATGGGCATAAAGGCATTTTCCTAAACTTTTTCTAAAGTTTTGAAGTTTGGCTTTTCACCTTTAGTCTCTTTTATGTATGTGAGTTTATTTTTGTATAAGCTAGGAATTCAATTTTATATAGACAATCAAATTTTTTCCATATAGACAATCAATTGTCCTAACACTGTTTATTGACAGATAATGCTATTGCTGTCAAATATCCAGTATCTGTATGTCTGCTTCTGAATTCCTTGTTCTGTTTCATAGAACTACTTTTCTATTTCCAGGCCAAGATTTCTCCAAATTTTACTACTATAGCTTTAAAATAAGTCATGATATGAGATAGGCAGAGAATACCACCTTATTCTTTAAAATTGTCTTGGTGTCTATTAACTTTTTGAACTTTTGATTTGACTTTAAAATTAAGCTTGTTCTACCTTTTGAACTTGATTGAGACTGGATTGAATTTATAAGATATTTGGGAATAAAGTGAAGTAGTATATTTAATCTTCCCATCCATAAATATGGCAAATCTCTCAATTTACCTGTATCTTTTAGTGATGGTTTATGATTTTCTTTATAAAAGTTTTCTCATCTAAATCTTAAATGTCTTATAGTTTTCATTATAATTAAGTAATACTTGTATTGTTAGGTTTCATTCATTTTTGCTAATAATAAGGCCACAATGAATTTTTGTAATTACGCAATATCTCCCAAACTTGCTTAACTCTTTCATTAGTTATTATAGTTTTGTGGAGTTTTTGTATTTTCTATACAAACAGTGACAGTTCTGCTTTTTTCTAGTCTATACATACTACCTCCCACCCCTGCCTTGGCTTAATGTTCTGGGTAGGAACTCCAATACTATGTCAAACTGAAACAGTGATAGCTATCAAAACATGTCATTGCTGATTTTAAAGAGAATACATCTAGTGTTTTACGTGTGATGTTTCCTATTGGTTAGGGCAATGTTATAAAGGCTAACATTTTTTAACTCATTATTTTCAGGGACATTTCTAAGTTATTTACATAAAAATATTATTTACTTCTCTGGGTGAAGAAGTTTTAGCAAATAAGTTTAAGTAATTTGCCCAAAATCATATGGCAGAGCTAAAATTTGATACAGAGTGAGCTCGGGTTCATATTCTTATTCCAAATGTTATACTACTTAGAGATATTCTTTATAAATTATGGGACATTCTCGTCCATTCCTGGTTTACTAAATTGTTTAATGGTGAATAGGATTGAATTTTATCAACTGCTTTTTAATCAGCTGTTGAAAATATCACACGATTTTATTTTGTGAAGCTCTTAATGTTATAAATTTATTATAGTCTTTCTAACATTAAAATATCTTTATATTGGGTTGTTGGAAAAGTCATGACGCATTTTTGCGACGAAAACCAGAAAAAATACATCATGACTTTTCCGAAAACCCAATATTTGTGAGATACAACCAATTTGCTGATTTCAGTACACTGAATATTAAATTTCTGTAATTATGGTATATAATGTCATATGTGTATTACCTATTAAAAATGTAAATTATCATTGCTCTATTACCATGAGATTAGTCTATAATTTTCCTTCCTTATATCGACCTTGTCTAGTTTTGATCATGATTATACAACTGCTTAATTTTGTGAATTTTTTCTCTTTTCTAGTATTTAGTATAGTTTGTGTAAAATAGGGACGATCTATTTCTTAAATGTTTGCTAGAAGTATGTAAAAGTATAGATTTAGTGATTTGAGGTTGTAGAATGTTAGTGGTTATAAATCTTTTCAGGTTTTTTTATTTCATCTTTGATTTTTTAAATTCTTTTNTGTCATTGCTGATTTTAAAGAGAATACATCTAGTGTTTTACGTGTGATGTTTCCTATTGGTTAGGGCAATGTTATAAAGGCTAACATTTTTTAACTCATTATTTTCAGGGACATTTCTAAGTTATTTACATAAAAATATTATTTACTTCTCTGGGTGAAGAAGTTTTAGCAAATAAGTTTAAGTAATTTGCCCAAAATCATATGGCAGAGCTAAAATTTGATACAGAGTGAGCTCGGGTTCATATTCTTATTCCAAATGTTATACTACTTAGAGATATTCTTTATAAATTATGGGACATTCTCGTCCATTCCTGGTTTACTAAATTGTTTAATGATGAATAGGATTGAATTTTATCAACTGCTTTTTAATCAGCTGTTGAAAATATCACACGATTTTATTTTGTGAAGCTCTTAATGTTATAAATTTATTATAGTCTTTCTAACATTAAAATATCTTTATATTGGGTTGTTGGAAAAGTCATGACGCATTTTTGCGACGAAAACCAGAAAAAATACATCATGACTTTTCCGAAAACCCAATATTTGTGAGATACAACCAATTTGCTGATTTCAGTACACTGAATATTAAATTTCTGTAATTATGGTATATAATGTCATATGTGTATTACCTATTAAAAATGTAAATTATCATTGCTCTATTACCATGAGATTAGTCTATAATTTTCCTTCCTTATATCGACCTTGTCTAGTTTTGATCATGATTATACAACTGCTTAATTTTGTGAATTTTTTCTCTTTTCTAGTATTTAGTATAGTTTGTGTAAAATAGGGACGATCTATTTCTTAAATGTTTGCTAGAAGTATGTAAAAGTATAGATTTAGTGATTTGAGGTTGTAGAATGTTAGTGGTTATAAATCTTTTCAGGTTTTTTTATTTCATCTTTGATTTTTTAAATTCTTTTTTCTAAGAATTATTTTCATCCAAGTTCTCAAACATATTGACAAAAAAATGTTCACAGTATTCTTTTTTTGTTGCTGTATGTTTTTCATTTACATTGTCTAGTATTTTTGTTAATATTGCTTTTATCTGTATTATCTCCTTATATTTTCTCTAGATTTGCTTTTTTTCTAATTTATTGAAATAAATACTTAGCTTATTAATTTTCAGATCTTTTTCTCTTCTAATATGAGTTTTTATGGCTATAAATTTTTCCCTAAGTACCACTTTAGCTGCTTTGCAAAAGATTTAATATAGAGTATCTTATAATCAATCATTCAATTCTAAATTTGTTCTAATTGCACTGCATTATGATTTTTTGTTTGCTTAAGAGTTAACTTAGAAGTAATTTCAATCAATTTTAATCTACATTTAATTATAATTTCTAATTTACTTGCCCTCTGGTCAGATATATATGATTCATCTTCCTTGGCATGTTCCAAGATTTGTTTTCTCAACTCTTGTATAGTCAATTATTATGCATGCCCCCTGAGTACTTGGAGAAAAGTGCATCATTTAATTGATGATTTTTATATATATGCCCATTAAATTATGCAAATACTTATATCTTCACCATTGTTAAACTTTCCTTGGTCTAGCAATTATTGAAATACTTGGGAAAACCTGTTACAATTTTTAACTTTGATTTTATTTTTCTTAAAATTTTTATTATTTTTGTTTTATATACTATGAGAACCTATTTTCAGGTACAGTTAATTTGTATATTTTTTGATGCTTTAAATTTACTCTATAATTATTTGCTTTTCAGATCTTATTTTGTACTTTCTACTTATTTTGCTTTTTCTGTACTCCTAGTTTCAAATTTTTCTCCTTTTATCAAATAATCACCTCATTACCTGATATGTTCTTATTTATATATTTACTTCTTTATTTACTATACGTGTCCCCATTTACTTCACTAACTCCCTACATATACCAAAATACAGGCTTCTTAAGATCAAGAACACTGTTTATTCACACTATACAATGAGTGCCGTAGAATATTACCTATGCATAGTAATTGTTTGATAATTAATTGATTGGTTTTGAGCAGCTTAAAGAGGTGTTTTCTGTTTTAAACCAAGTCATAATTAGAATCATAGAATAATAACATTATTGAATTGTTAGAAATAGATTCCTGTCCTACCTTTTATAAATGAGAACTTGGCTCTTTAGGAACAGCTACTTATTGAAAGGATTCAATACAAGTTGAAAGGCTTATAAATAAGATCTGTTAGAAGCCAAGGGAAGAGGAGAGGAGGGAAAAGGGGAGGGAAAGAAAGGGGAGGGAGAGGAAGGAAGGAAAGACTATAAACAAGTCAGTAGAGCTATGTTCTATGGTGAATTAGTATTTAGTAAAACATCTCCAGAAATCACTAGGACAAAAGATATAGCAAGAATGCCAGAAATATTACCATGCTCAGGGCAAACTGGAGTTGTCCTCACAGTCCTTTCTTTACATTACATTCCAGGTAGCAATTACTAAATGCATGTAATTATGTACTTGAGATAAACTTAAGCCATATCAGCTAAAAGCCTTCCTATTTCCCAGCTTGACATACTTCTGTATCCTATTATTTCCAAAATTAAGGTTTATGCTGTCATAGGAAAAGAGCCATAAATGCAAA
>NW_017732120.1:22430-91127 GCF_001890085.2 Hipposideros armiger
TAGTTGCTGTTACTTGTGTTCAAACCTGTCTCTCCATGTCCCCTTTGAAGGTAGACACTGAATCTTATTTCTCTTTGTGTGCAAATACACAAATACACAACAGTAATTGTACAAAGCATTTGAACTATAAATGAATGCTATATTCAAACATCACAGAAACACAAGGCTGCTAACATAGATTCTGGAAGGAATACCACATTACGTGTACATTAAACAAATAGTAGAAATGCTCCAATATGTAGACAATAGGAAATTGGAACAGAGGAGAAGTTTGGAGGTAAGGGGAATGCGCTTTGCTAATTTGAATTCAATGTCCTCAAAGTATTTAAATCAGATGTAGCCTCCATTTTTCTCCTTGTAATTTCAGTGAGATACAATATTAACAAATTTACAATTGAATAAATATTTAGAGTTTAAACACTGCTCTCATTTGCATTGTTTTAATAGAGCATTTTAGATTATAATGTTAATAAGTATGGCTTCAATGTTTATAATTATAATAGTTATACAAATGGGACTCATATAGTAGTGATATTTATATTCTTTTAATAAATTACATTGATTTTGATGGAGAGACAATATACAGCTTTGTGCTACTGAAAGGGACCTCCTGGCAGCTAGTTGGTGCTTTAGCTGGCAAGGGGTGAAAATATATAGGCACCGATATGTACAGTGGAAAACTTAAAGGTAGTTGATCATGTGCTATAAGTTAGCCAAGACTCTTAAACGTATCATAAGTTATTTTCTAAATTAACCTATAAGTTTAAGGTAAGATATTGAGCAACCTATTATATTTCAACTTTACCCTGAGATAATCTGGGGGCAGTGATTTGATGTTCATGGTAGCAGTATTTTCCAAAATAAAGAACCACATGTACAGTTTGTATTTCTATCCTGGGAGCACCCTGGGAGATCTGGCCCTATGTGAGCGCGGAGTTTTCCAATGAGGAGGGCCTCTTGGGACTGATTATGATTAGATAAGGGGATGATAATGCACACACAATTAGAAGGGAGCTTATTCTTAGTTGTTGAACTCATGCTAGCAAATTTATGCCCATCCACACACTTCCACTATTGTGGAAATAATAGGCAGGTGGATATTATACAATTCAGTCACCTCTCAAAACCAAAAATAATATATAACTAATTTTGATTATCCAGAGAATGAAATTATTCATAATAATGGTCCCTTCATGAATGTATACCTCTATGTGGGAATAAATTTTTGAAAGAAAATTCTATTAACAGTAAAAATGTTTATGGTTATTAGTCCAGAAAAAATTTAATTGTTTCTAAGTATGAATGAAACAAACACTGTTTAGTTATCACTAAGCCAGGGTACAAAGTATGATAAAAACTTTATAATGTTATAGATATTATACTTATTATGTATAACACCATCTATATGTCTTTATGAATAAAATGGAAACAAAAGCATAGGAAAGCTGTAATTTTTCCAATTGAATCTTCAAGGACATTTTTCAGTTCTCTAATGTCAAACTTTTTCATTAAAATAAGAAGTAAGCTATTTTTAAATTTCTGCAGAAAAATTCTGAAAAATAAATGCTTTATAAAAATGGAAAAAAAAAAAGGCCAGAAGTAAGATATAAGTTTTATTGCTATGCTCACTTCTATCACCCAGCAGACATCTAATGTAACTTATTTGGAGAATATAAGGCAAGGCACTCTTTTTACCTAGGATCTATTCAGTAAGCAAACTACTATTAAGGCAAATAAAACTAATTATTCATAAAAAATAATGCTATCAACTTGTCTGTTCCACATTTAAAAAAATGAAAATCACTTTTCCAGCTACTGCCGAGACCTTTATATAAGGATTTTCCAGGTATTTTCAAAATTTCCAGATTCAACTACTATAATATACCATGGAAATAAGCAAGTACAGTATTATTCATAAAGAGCTGTTCACCAAGAATTTAAAGTAACGTGTAAACATAACACTGACATAAATGAAACCTTTCAAAATGAGGCTGGCGATATAAAACTATTGCACAGGAAAGATTTTTAATTTGTTGACCATATTTTCCTTTCCTCAGAAAGTGATGTTTGAGTTAAAGAGTCACTGATATGTCACCAAAACTTTTGGGAAAACTTAAAGAAGAAAGAAGTAAGCTTTTCAAAAGATCAGTATTAGGCTGTTAGACTTGTCGAAGAGATTAATCCTTTTAAACAGTAATTTCAATCCTTCCTTTTCCCACAAGGGGATTAGCTCATTTTCATGAAGGCAGGTTGTAAATGCTAGGTTGCTTTTATACCTAAAACTTACATCGTGTTTTCCTGCTTGTTTAAGGAAAGACTCGATGTGTGGTTTTATTCTTAAAAAATAAACAAACCAACCCCTGCAACTCTAAATCCCCATTCTTAGTGACCAAATTTAGTAGTCGCCCTGCTGGTTCTTTCCTGAAAACAGTGTTGTTTGAATATTTTATCTGGGAAGAAATATGGGTCCTTAGATTGAGAAGCAATTTTTATAGTGAATTCTGAATATCATTGATGGGGTACAAATTATGTGTGTGTGTGTGTGTGTGTGTGTGTGTGTGTGTGTGTGTGTGTGTGTGTGCACGCATGGGTAGTTGGGAGAAGATCAAGTTATTTAGCTTTGTATTGAAATTCTGGAATCAGATTTATCTGACCAGCACACTCCAGTACACTTCCTCCCCCTCCCCCGCCCCATTCCCCACATCTCTTGCTCCTCGCCACCTCATTATCTCTCAAGGCTCAGTTTAAAAGTCAATTCTTCAGGAAGCCTCCTGAATACTTCTCCTTTTGCAATAGTCATCACAATTACAAATTTGTACTTAATATAATTCTTTTTTTTTTTAAGCTGAGCCTCCCTGCCACCTGTTGGCAGCTCAGTGACTGCTCAGCTCGGGCCAGGACTAGAACCACTGTTGCTCAGAGCTCACACTCTTGAGCGAGCTCTTAACCAACTGAGCCACTTGGCCAGCCCTGTACTTAATATAATTCTTAATAGACTGTAAATTCCTTGACTTCTAGATATTTTCTGATTGTCCATTGCTATATTGCCAGAGTTAGTTGGGTAGTGGGCTCTTAAGTATTTGTTGGAAAGAAGGAAAGAAAGTGGTCTTCATTCCTCTAATATTCCATTGAAATCATTTAAATATTTGGTTCCACTGTTACCTCTTTACTTGAATTGGGAGAAATCTTAGATAGTGTTCTTCCTAAAGCACAACCTTCTCATTTCCAGTAAATGTTGAACTACTTTGAACTCAGCAAACTTTTATGAATGGAAAATATGTACTATATATTCTTACTGTTGCAATTAATCACATTTGGATATATTAAAGTGATATAAATTCTGTAATAGCCAAATTCCAAGATGTTAATGTTATTGACTTAAATTCCAATGATGCCATGAGTCATATCCAGAGATACACCCACCTCCTGAATTCCTATTAACATAAGATAAATTCTAATGTAGAAAATCACATTTGTTATCCTGAATTTGAGATAGTCTTCACATTGCACATTTCGCTATTATTTCTTAAATAATCTATAATAATAATAATAAAAAACTTGGAATACTAAGCTGTTACCCAGATCTGTTAACAACAAAGGGCTGTAGTGCCTATTTGCCAAATGGATGAACTAGCCTTTCTATGTCTCTACGTATTTTCAAAATGTTCTGTCAGTCCCTTTAGTTCACTGCCTGGGTGCACAGAAGACAGTTCCTTTGTTGAGAATGGACTTTCCTTTTGCAATTGTCTGGTACTGTTAGCTTTGACAGTGCTTAGCTTTGGCATAGGCTGTCCAAAAAGATACAGGTTTGGATATTTTGTTGCTATTTTCCAATGGACAGACCTCTGATAGAAATGTGGGAAATGACTAGAGCAGGTATATTAAAAGAGATGTTTTCAAGGCAAAGAGAAAGAGTCCTTTGCTTCCCTTTTAGTGGTGTACTGAGCTGAGCTCAGCGTAGGCAGTTGTGTCATTTCTCAGCTCAGTCACGTGGAATTGGTGTATATTATTTGGGGGGAGGTCTTTTAAATGAAGAAATATTAAGAAAATAAGTCCTCCTTTTAAAAATAAACTCTAAAATCTTATGTTTGACTATATACTATATAAGGGTGCCAAAAAAATGTATACAAGTGAACACTTTGGTTAGCATTGCTCAAGCAGTAGTTCACCATAATCAGAAGTGTCTGGATGCTGATGGTAACCACTCTGAGCACCTCTTGTAATTGTAGAAGTCAAACATCACTTGTACTCATCTTTTGTTATTGGTATATATTGAGTTTTACAATTTAAAAAAAATTTTGTTTTCCTTTCTTAAAGTGCGTGTACATGTTTTTGGCACCCTCTGTATATTAGATACCAATTTTAATGAAAATACCAATGAAGAATTTTATTGTCTTACTAATAATGAATATGAATTAGCAAAATGTCAGATATGGTTAAGGACTACTTTGTACTTTAAGCACTTAGACAGAGGCGGAAAGGGTGCTGGTGCTTGCCTTTCCATGTAGAGGTGGATATGAAGAAATCTTAAAGGTTTCAAAGAAAACATTTTAAAACAATTCATGTTATATTTACACGGTTTTACAGCAAAACTCCGAGAGTCCTGCTTTGATCCAGGCAATATAATGAATGGCACCAGACTTGGAATGGATTATAAATTAGGGTCAACTGTCACCTATTACTGTGATGCTGGGTACGTTCTTCAAGGTTATTCGACACTCACTTGTATCATGGGAGACGATGGAAGACCTGGATGGAATAGAGCCTTACCAAGTTGTCATGGTAAGAAACATATTTTTTTTTTTGCTGAGTTTTTGTGATTATAAAGAGATCAATAAATGTTGAAAGTCATATCTGTAGCTTAAAAGAAAAAACCAACCATTTAACATACAACCTACAAATATGGTACAGCAATGCAGGGATTGTATCTAAGATTTTTAAATTGGATTCAATAAAGACATGGTTTTAGGAAAGTGCTTGTATTCCCACGTGTTTCTAAAGCAAGGTGCATAGTCCAGTAGGCGAGCTCTCTGAGAGCAGCAGTATTGCGTGTTCTGTTTATTTGTGTTCAGGACTTAGAGGATTAAAATACTCGCTGAATAATGAGGCTCAAACACACTGAAACTGACATTTCAACAAAAGTAGATACATGCAGTAAGTTAAACACTATCAAGAATTGGTGATAAATCTTTATCTAAAATAGGGATATAGAAAAACATATATTTCTTCTAAGAATTAGGTCGTCTAAAAGTGATAATCAACTCAGAGTGGCTCAGGCAGCTCCAGTAGCACAAGGAAGACTCAAGGACATAGAAAGATGGAGAAAGACCTAAAACTAGTTTCAGAAACATGATATCAGATACGAGAGTAGCCATCTGGAGTTAGTAAAAAAAACTGATACATAGAAATCAATTTGACAAAGGATATGACATGATCTTAGCCAGGAGAAGACCTCTGAACTTAGAACAAGTCTTAGTAAAAATACATTTAAGGGGAAGACAACTTAATATTTTTGAGATTAAGGCAGTTACCAAAGAGGCACCTGAAAAAGAGACATCACCTTCACTTGGGGTGTGGAATTTGCTAAGCAGTTAGCCACAGTAAACGAACAGCCCTTTTGGAATGGTTTTCAAGAGATGATCCAGTGGATGCAAGAGGGGAATCTAGGGAAGTCACCAGTTAGCAATGAAGCAGGTTTTGATAGCAATTGTTCAGAATTTCATGAAGATATATTTCTGGATGAACTCCTGGAAGATTTTCCAAAACGAGGACTGGTTCGCCACTTCATGGAATTGTGGACCTGTGTCCATTTCAAAAACTCATACCTGAGGGTTAAACAAAATCAAACACAGATGGTTTTGAAATTATTTTAATGAAAAATGGGACATTCTAAAAGAAAATGATATAGCATTCAATAGCAGACCATGGGAATTTTTATTTAAAGCTGTTGGAGATAGATATCATAACTAAGTGAAATAATGTTATTAGAAAATAATATGGTAAGTTCAAAAACCATGTATGTGATTGTATATAACTCTATATTTATCAGGATAGGGGTACAGTGGAAACAGAAGAGTTCAGTAAGGAGAGAGAAACAATATCAGTGTGGACAGTTGCCCTAGTCAGGTGAATGGCCCTGATGCATTGTACAAAATTGACAGGGAGATGATATCATCTCGGGCAGATTTTCCAAACTGTGGGTCACTACCAGTGAGTCATAAAATCAATTCACTGGGTTGTGACCAGCATTTTTATTATTGATATAAAATTTAATAAATAAAAGAAAAAACATTATAATTCAAAGAACAAAGTAGGGATAAATCATTTTGTGGAATTTTATTCGGTTATATATAGAGATAAATAAAATACAATAAATATACATATATGCATTTGTGATATAAAGTATATTTTTACTGTGAATGTCAGTGGGAAAAAAACACTCTGATCTGATCGTTAAAATTATGGATTCTTGGTGTTTGATAAATATGGTAATTTTTCCTAGATGTATAATGTATTCATGTGTTAGAATTATATGTGTAAGATTTCTCACTTAAACACCAGTCATTTAACTTCTCTAGGCTTATTGTCTGTCATCTACAAAATGGGAAAAATTGAAATTCTTTATTTCAAAATATTGTTATGAGAAACAAAGAAAAAGTAGATATCAACTAAATTGTCTTGCTGTTAATATTAGAACAGCTGGTTAATTCTTAAATTGATGGTTTCATCTATCAGAAAATAAAGGGAATAAAAAGAGAAATAACTTTTATAAATTTAATTCTCCCAAGGAGAAAAAAAAGAAATTTAAGACATGGAAGATTACAGAAAATTTAAGACAGTAATTATATTGTCTAGAATTTTGAGCCATACAAAAATCTGTTTATAGTCAGAAACATATACTAAACTTAGAATAACACTTTCCAGAATTTAATGTCAGTAATCAATAAAAAACCATGAAAAATTTTCAGGAGCCAGAGAAGAAATAACCCAAAATCCTGATTGAGAAAACTAAAAGGATTCACAAAACTATAGATAAAAAGGATGTTTTTTTTTAATCTATAACCTAATTCTTAGGAGAAATATATGTTTTCCTACATCCCTATCTCAGAAAAGGATTTTCACCATTTCTTGATAGCATTTAACTTATTGCATATTTATAACACCAGGTGTTAAATCCTGGGATAAATGATTAAATAGATGGCTTTCAATGACTTAGGTGGGAAAGACAAGAGTACAGAGCATAGCATGCATTCACTAAGAATATGCCTGTCAAAAATAATCCTATTCCTTTCCAATAGTTTCTATATTGGTAGCTTATAGCAACATTAATTTCCGCATGGAATATTTCATAATATATAGAAAGACATTCTTGTAGACCAAAAATATTTCATGGAATCAGTTATAGCCCAATTAAGTATAGTCCATTTTGGTTGAATAGTAATTTCTACAGACAATATGGAGGGAAGAATCAACCTGAGTTCAAATCCTCTCACTGTACCTATGCTCTGAGGCAAGCTGAACATTGATTTTTAAGTCTATAAAACTGGGTAGTAGTTTTATTTCAATAGGTTATTGTAAAGATTCCATTCATAAACACAACCCATATAGGACCCAGTAAAGTTCCTAGCAAATACTGGTGTGTTAATACATGTGATTTTCAACAAAGTGTCCAAAAGAAGCATAACACTGGAAAACATGCCTTGCACATTTTATTTTAGTTGAACTAGTATATTTTTGTCATTTTAATATTAATTAAATCTAATTTATTGGTTATTATATAGATACACATTCACCCACTCCTGAAAATAGCACAGGGGTTCAGTATTTTTAAATTACTTAAGAGAGAAATAAACTTACCATCAATTAAGTTGAAGATCACTTGACTTTTAACCATAATGCCAAGACGTAATAGAAATCAAGTAAAAGTTATTCAATATATGCTTTAAGCTATTAGGGGAAAAAATTAAGATACATTCATGTTAAAAATATGACCACAACTGATAATTTCTGGTATACAAGAGGGGTAAAAAAAAGCCCATGTTTTAGAACGAGAGGTATTTAACTCTAAACGATGATTTAATAACAGGAAAAAAGCCTGAGTCAGCTATGTGACCTTGTTCAATTTATTTATTTTGTATATTTAAGCGTGAGATAATATTGTTTAATTCATGAGGTTGTTGGAAGAATTATATTAAATAACGTATTTAAAGCACTTGGTTCTATGGCTGTTACTGTCACACAGTAAGGAGAGATTAATACATTTTAATTTTTTGATCAGGTTAAAATATATCTATTTGTTTTTCTTCATAACTATTGTATAGAAATCCAAAATACACAGGACTGGCTGACTTTCAGATGTACTAATTTAATACTTTAAAAGTCAAAATTAGCGTGTAAAGCATGTGCATTAGAGCAAGAAGGGTTTGTTGTTCATCAGGATAAATTATTTTTAATTAAGATAAATTTTGTATTTTTTACCAAATTAAAATAGGCAGGTGTTAACTAAAAAAAAATGATACAGACTAGCTTACCATTTAAAGCAATGTAAAGCAATGCTGCCCTTCCTCGTTCTAGTCTCCTATTCCTCAGCTGAGTCTTCTAATAAGTTTTGTTTCTAATTGCTCCAATGGCCCTCTCCATGACCCTGCATAATATAATGAAACTCTGTTTCTTGATTCACCAACTCTAAATAATATCTATGGATTCCCTGATATAAAAGATCAAGAGTTATGTCACATCCGTCGCCCCTCTTGTCAGTGTTCCAGAGTTATATTATTTTTGGTTATTCTAGTAATTGCCTTTGTCGTGTGTTAATTTGCTAATGCCTCTATTTCTAATTTCATCAGTGTTTGAGAATTAGGCTGCTAGTCTCTGCTGCTTTCATGCTAAGTCTTATCCCACAGTAGGAATCCTGACTAAAGTTCCTGAGAACATGGGCAGGAAATTTGGACTGACTGGTAGGCTTTGTTTCAGAGTACATAAGTAGGGAGTTGGCTATTAGACTAGGATTTTTAGGGGCCAAAATAAGGCAATAAGGTTTTTATTTCCTTTTTTTACTTGAAAGTAAACATGACCATGCTCTGAAAACTCTTTAAATGCAACCATATTTTGGTTTTTTTTTCTTGTAATGTTGCTTTAGTCTCACCCAGAAGACCATAAACTCATGAAGTCTTGGGCTACATATTACTTTTTATTATGCAACACGTTAATTTATACAAGAAAGCTCTTAGTAAATATTTTTAAACCTGAGCTGAACCATAAGAATTTACAAAGTTTGTTTATTTTAGAATATAGATTTTTATCATGGTTTAGGATTAAGTGTGCATTTTCTTCCTGAAGAAAATGTTTTTAAGAGCTTATGTTGGACACTGGGAGATTATATTTGTCAGAAATAGATTCAAAATGATAGCAGGAGTTATTCAAAATGGTAACTCCTGCTATGTGATGAGAAACCTTGCAGTTTATCTCATGAGAATGTCACATACATTAAATGATAACAGAACAAGATATCTGTACCTGCAGTTCACTTTGTGATAAAAAAAAAATGTGGTTAGAAAATAATTCTCCCCTTATTTTTCATACTTTGAAAAGTATCTGTTGAAACTCAGAGTTACTTTAGTTACTGTAGACATCCTGGAGTAAAGTAGAAGTCATATATTCCATAATCTGACTCAATATTAGGTAGAGGTAATAAAACACAAATAGTGACAATTGCTATATTTTCCCCTTAATAGTCATAATTTGATTTATTTCACCTACTGGCATTGCATTTGTTTATATAAAGACACCTGTGCCCTAATCTAGGACACTAGCCACCTCTTAACTCTTAGCCTGCCTGTCTCCCAGCTAACTAGCTCTGTTCCTTCCCCATTTCCCCAGTCTCTTCTAAATACAATCGTCTTGAAAGCACTGTCAGACTAGATCGCATATTTACTCAAAACCCACCAGCGGTTGCCTAAATTTGAATAAATGCCGAAGATCTTATAATGTAATGCTCCACTTAGTTTGCCTGTATACACCATGGTTCTCTACTGTTCTCTCTCTCTATTACACAATTGAGCCATGCTGGCCTCCTTGATGATTCTTCAAAGCACTGCTCACATTTCTGCATCAGGGCTTTTGCACTCACTGTCCTTTCTGCCTGAGTGCTTTTCCCACAGCTTTCTGGCTGGCTAGCTCTCTGACTTCCTTCAGGCATATGATCACTTGTCTTCTTGGTAGGAAAAACATTCATATTTAACCTTCCCCTGCTCCTTAAAACTCCCAGGATGGAATCATATATACCTAAAATTGAAACACTATACTCTGGATAAAGGTATCTCTGATGTATGTAAAAGCTCCAGTTATTTTAGGGACTTAGAACTTTGAAAGGTAAATCATTAAATTCATGAGTACTTCCTACAATACCAATACAATGTTCTTTTTATTTTAATTATGGTAAACTTGACATATAGCATCATATTTGTTTCAGGTATACAATGTGATGGTTTCATATTTGTATATGTTGCAAAATGGTCACCACTATAAGTCTAGTTAACATCCATCACCACACATAGTCACACACACACACACACACACACACACACACACAAAGGTTTTCTTGTGATAAGGACTTTTAAGACTTATTCTCCTAGCAACTTTAAAATATGCAATACAGTATTATTAACTATAGTCACCATATGTACAGTACATCCCCATGACTTATTTATTTTATTTATTACCAAGCCAAGGCAATATTCTTGATCTTTTCCATTGTCATAGCATAAAGTGAACATATAATTGATAGATAATTATGATAATAAGACCCTAAGGAAAAACATATCTGGACTGTTAAAGAATCACTATGTTGCCAATTATTCTGAAGAAGAAATGGTATCATTCATTCCTTTTTTTTTTTGAGGCATTCAAAAGCACCAATTATATGCCTGGTCCTGCACTAACTGTTAGCAATAAAAACATGAATTCAATATGGTCCTTGCCTGTAGAGAGTTTACAATCTGATGAGATGCAGACAGTTAAGGTCAATTGCTAGAAATAAAAACAGTACTGTGAGCACAGCATGGAAGTGCATCTGACCTAGATACAAAGAGATATCTGGGAAGTCTTCCTTATGAGAGTGATGCATGAACTGAATCTTAAAGTTATAAAATGAGAAGGAACCAGGTGAGTCACAAAGCATGAGGGGATGGTGTATTCACACCTAGGGGTCAGCATATGTGAACATGTAGAAGTAAGAGCAAACAGGGAATTTTGGATATAAATTAAAGCAGCTCAACAGGGAAAGTGCATAGAAAGGAGAAATGATAAGAGGCAAGAACATACCTGTATTGAGCACAGTTTGGAGTTTTGTAACCATATGATTTTATACGTCACCACAACTCTATGACTTAGCGAGTAGTAATATTTTCATTTTACAGATGAGGAAACCAAGACACAGAGAGAGGTTCAGTCACTTGCTCAGAGTCACTTGCCCAATAGTCTTGTTTTGGAGTCTATGCTCTTAATCACTGCCCTATAAGTAGGCTGGTTAATTCTTCAAAGGACCTTGTATTGATATCTTTATATCGCTAGTGCCTAAGAGTCCCTGGCATATTTTACTTAGTTAAATGTCTCATGACACCAAGAATAAGTGGTAAAATTTAGGGTTCTTCACTTATTTCTGAAATCTTCTCAAGGTTAACTGTGAGAATTAAGAAAAGGTAAATTCTCACTGATAACTGATGAAAGTGTTTATCGGAAATGAATTTTTGCATTTCATTTGAAATACAACTTTGCACAGAATACACATGTCTTAATACATAGTCAGTGTTAACTCAATTCTTTTGAAAATCTGCAACATTATTTTAAATACCTTAGTTTCACTCATGCTAACATAAATCCTGCAGGATTTAAGTTACTCAATCACTGATGACCTATAAGTCTGTTCAAAGTGTATAAACATGAATATATTATGATTAGACAACCAGTAGTCATCTGGCATCATTCTTTGTTCAACTTCCAAGTATATGTGGAGTGATAAAATATTTTAAAAAAAGAGCTCTCTTACCCTATCAACTGCAGAGAAAGCTTTGAAACAAACAAACCAAAAATAAAATAAAATAAAATAAAAGTTCATTTTGTAATTAAAGCTTTCCAACTATAGAGTTATCTCTGATTAGTAACTTCATATGGCCTACTTTTAATTAAATCATATGTTGGACTGTGTGAAGAAATAAATAACTAAACTTTTATTCCGGATCTTCTGCTTAAATGGCGTAACTTGCCTTGGGCTAATTCCTTATTTCAAATCTTGAAGTTTAGAAACTTTTTTGAGCTGTGAAACTAGTCTAGAGTCCCATTCCATTATAAATGTATATAGAGACTATCTAGTCTAATATGCTGAACCATTAGCATTTGATCTCATTAAAATACAAGAATAACTAAAGCATGTAGATGAAAGATTCATAAAACAAAGACCTAGTGGTAAATTATTTCTGAATAGCATCAAATATCTGCATTTCATCAGCTAGCCATAGGGATATTGTCCACAGACATACAGGTTACGTGTTAGACCCATGTTCGACAAAGAAGGGTACTGTATTTTGTATTGAAGCAAGTTAAAGTAGTATTGGGATAAAACCAAAGTATTTTTAATTTTCACATGATGGGAGAAAAGTGTTATTTAAAAGGACGTGGGAAGGAAAGCTAATGTTATTGAGCACCTGCTATTTTCCAGGCACTCTTATGCACATTATCACTCCAGTTGGCCTCTTGCCTGCTAGTCTAGAGACTCGTCAACATTGTTATAAATAAACCCCTGCTGCTGTGGATTCTGGAGCGTATTATGTAGAATCCTCCATGTAAAAAGCAATTTGATTGCAAATCAATGGCTGTAATTCAGAGCGTATTTTCTTGTGACCACTGACTTGGAGCTCATGTTAAACCATTTTTGTTTTCCTTGCTTTTGGCATCTCAATCACTACTCCTTATCTCCAGATGGGTAGTCACATGGCCTCTCACTGTGCTAAGTTGCTCCCATGCTCTGCTACCATGGAATCTATGTTTAAGTCAGACTTCAAACATGTCTTCCTAATGTGCTGCCAGGTTTTGCAGAAAAACAGAAAAAAAAAAAAAACATTGTACAGAAAGTTGAATCAACCTAGTCATCCTCGCTTTATTGATGAAGAAACTAATGTATGTAATAGTATCTATCAGTAGTCTTGGTGTGACTCAGATGGTACTAAAGTAATAAGACAAGAGGTCTCAGGATAGCCACATCTTTACTTCTATCGGGGAAAATTCCTACTAACCAAGTTCATTCCACAAAACCTAAAAGAGAAACAAAGCAGTTTTATTATTGAAAAAGCATATCTGGAATACAATGCATATTGCAGGCAGTCTGTGAAAGATACTAAAAAGACCAGACAGAATCTCATGCAAATTTATACAGTAAAAAAAAAGAACAAATAACACTTCTTTTATCTCCTTGAGACACCACCTGATGTACCTTGTCTCTATGTACCTTGTGAGTGTACCTTGTTAAGAACTCTGAGTTCATTTCAGTATATGTGTTTATAGTCAGAAGGCCAACAGCCTTGCACTGTAAAATCAAAAGGTTGGTCCATTATGGTTTTAAGGAGACTCCCTGAAGGAGGAGAGGGGAGGTCGCTACTTCCCTCCTCTTTATGAAATACAGAAAAATTTCATTTTACACTTACACTTCAACCAGTGTAATTCTGAGATTCCAACTCGGAGATTCCAAATGGAGATATACGAAAAAAAGAAGACAATCTAGAGCTCTCTGCACAACAGGGAACCTGGTTCCAAGTCCCAAAACAAAAATCTAGTGAGTTACATTGAAACAGATGGGAGTTAGTAAGTCTGAACCGTATTTAAGCTATGGTCCTAAAGAGCCTCAAGCTTAAGCCAACGCTGTAACTGGGTGTTTCTCCCTAAGTTGGAGGACCTTTCTGATTCAGGGAAGAATTGATCTGAGACAATAGAGCAGGAAAGAAAGGGTCCTTCAGTCAAACTAATATTTTTCAGGTCTCCTTAGACCAAAGCAACAATCTTTGAGCCAAGTTCCCTTGAGGAAAAGAATAGACAGAAAGTAACAAATGGATGTGGTTTGAGATGAATCTAATTAGAACAGGGGATCCTTTTCTGTGTGCATGTGTGTGCACTCTTATGAACCCAGTGGACCTTAGAATCATCTTTTTAAGTGTATAAAATCAAAGTACATAAGCTTGAAAGATAAATCAATTATATTAAAATATAGTTATCAAAGTACTTAAAAATCTATAATAAAAAAACATTTTTGATGTAATGATGTTACTTCTTAATTTATGCCTCAATTAGAAGTTATAGTAGCAGGTCTAATAACTAGTGTAATTTTTCCTAGTGATGAGCATAAACAATATTTTGAGGTATCTGAATCAGTTATAATGTAATATTAACATATATGTGATTTCTGTTGTTGACAAAGTCCTAGTACATTTTTTTCTTAAAGATTTTATTGGGAATTGGGGGAGGGGAACAGCATTGGGGAATCGGGGAAGGGGATTAGACAAGTTGCTGTCCTTTTGTTCTTCAGTCTAGTTGTGGAGGACGTTGCGTCACTGGCCCATGTTGGTTTTATCATTGCGCTCTTTCCGGGTGAGGCAGTTGCTAGCCAGCCGTTGGATGGCCGCTAACGGTAGCTCACGGCAGCCCACTGCAGCCCCACTGCAGCCGTCACTGGCGACTCACGGCAGCCCAGCTCCAGGTTGAGTTGTTCACCACCTTAACTGTAGAGGGAGCAGCATCACTGGCCCATGTGGGATCTGAACCAGCGGCCCTGCTGCTCAGAGCCCATGCTCCCAAGCCAACTCTTAACCAGTGAGCCGCTCGGACGTCCCAGTCCTAGTACTTTTAATATTATCGTGCTTTGTGTCTACATTTGAAATGAAAGGAAATGCTAAAATCCAATTAGAAAAAAAAATTCAGTTAGGGCCTAGTAAAAATATGGACATCCTCCCATCCAAAATCCATGGAACAATGAAAAGAACCCGTAAGTTATATGGAAAAGGAGAAGATGGACCAGTTTCTCCTCCCTTTTATTAATACTATTGGTTCTTATTTCCTCCTGGACTTCTAAAGAATGTAGAGTCCAAAAAAATCGAGGACCACATCCACACTGACCATGAACAGGTGGACACAGTGACCCCACCCATTAAGAAAACAGCTGAATTGCAGATATAGATTCCTCTTGCTTGGGGATGGAGTACTCCATCATCCTTAGGGAAATGAAGAGGAGAGGGAAGTAAAAGCCTTGAGTTTCTCATAAACAATGCCCTGGGTAGGGTCGTAAATGATATTGCCATCTCTCTCCCAATACAAGTTTGGCAAAAACACTAGGGAAGTTCTTCCTGCCCTTTCTCTATCCTTTGTATTCTTTCCTGGGATTGAGATTTTTTTCATCATCTTAAGGCCTTTATGAAAGCCTCATTATATCCCTCCTGAAGATTCTGGATTAGGTCAGGAGAGTTTCTTAATTCATTTTACCTAAGCCCACGCCATCTATCAGAAATAACAGACACTTCCTATTCCAGTTCAATTTTCCTCGCCCCCAAGGTTACTCAGTCAATGAATAGCAAAGCGGTAAATTAAACCTGGACCTTCCTTCCTGATTCCAGATCTTTGGGTTTTATATTGTATTCTGCCCTGCTACCCTAAACACAGGGTTTGAAAAATCCATGTTTTACATTCCATACATTTCATCAATGGCAAGGTATTAACATTATTAATATAATGTATATTTGATTTTTCTTTATATTCATTGTGTGTGTGTGTGTGTGTGTGTGTGTGTGTGTGTGTGTGTGTATATATATATATATATATATATATTTTTTTTTTTTTTTTTTTTTAGCTGAGCCATCCTGCCACCTTTTAGCAGCTCAGCTCAGTCCAGGCATCAAACCGCTGTTGCTCAGAGCTCAAACTCTTGAGCAAGCTCTTAACCAACTGAGCCACTCGGCTGGCCCTTCATTATGTACATTAGATGCTTATTGTATAAACAGGCACTATGCTAGGCTATAAATGGTATAAAAATGATATGCCCAAAAAATACAGGGAAATTTTGATTTAATAGAACTTGGAGTCTAGAGATAGAGACAGACCTTAATTAAAGAGTTAATCAAATAAATATATACTTACAAGTTATAATCAGTATCCTAAAAATAATCAATGGAGGGCTGTATGATGGGGGATTCTGAACTAGTCTGGAAGACAAGAGGACTTTCCTGAGAAAGCAATGTTTGGGAGGAGATTAGGTAGGGTGAATAATTTGTTACAGAGTGTTTTCTTTTTCCCCTCTGAACTTATTTTGTACTAATATATTAGCTTTTTAAAGTATTTTTTAAACAATAAAAGGTTGCCATTACTAATAAGCTATGACTTAGAGAGAAGTATAAAATAAACCAAGGGAATGAAAAGGGATTTAAGTTTTTAAAAAGTGCCAATAATCCAATCAAAATTATTTTCAGAACTTGTCTTCTCATGCACAGTTGTCTACAAAAATCATGGATTAGTGATTGCTAGGGACTTGGGAGTTGAGCGAATGGGGAGTAACTGCTCATGAGTACAGGAATTATTTTTGGGGTGACAAAAGTATTCTGAAATGAGATAGTGGGGTTGGTGACACAACACTGTGCATATGCTTAAATAGACACTCACTTGTATACTTTAGAAGAGTGAATTGAATGGTCTGTGAATTATATCTCAATCTTGAAAATGAAGTTAAGAATGAGTGACATAAGTATCGCACTTGAACTACCAACACCTACAAGATCATTATTAGTAGAATTTGTGTATGATGACATGGAAGATCTATCCAAAAGCTACTCATAGGCCTTTGTCATTGAATGACTCTTCTTTTTTCTAAGAACACACTCTCTGATGGAGCATACAACTTACGGAGTGCTACAGGATAGCGAGAAGGCTTTCCTAGCCAGCAAAATCAAATGAATGAGTCCAGGCAGTGAGCTGACATAAATAGACGCTATTAACCTACTAAGTTGATTTAGTGAGTCATTAAAATGGTTTACAAGCCACTGAATTACAACACTGAGATGGATTTCTTTTTCTTTAGAGTTAAACAGGAGTGTGGAATCATAACACAAAATTAATTTGCAAGTAATAAAGATTGATTTTTGCTTTTTTCATTTGAATGAACAGATAAAACAATAGAAAACTCATAGCATATAAATAAATGTGAATGTATCAAAAATATGGGGAGTAAAATGAAGAGCAAAATAAATAAGTTACTTAGAGTAATAGTCGATAATTAAAATCGTATTTATCACCATGAGGCTAACGTAGCCTTATTGGAGGCTTATGATCTAAGGCAGATAAACAGAAGGAAGTATGTATACTTCCATAGGACACGAAAAAGAGCATGAAATGAATGACTGAATAGTTAGGTATTTTTACTAAGATCAAGATTTTTAACAAAGAAAAAAAGTAGCAAAAGTCATTTTAATATTAAAGTCAATACTGGGAATAATGGCTGTCTAGCTGTCTCTGCATTACAAATTCACATCATGAGCTTAAGGTTATGAAAGTCCTCTTAAAAAAAAAAGTCTCTATGGGAGATACAGCTTTCAAACACATTCTTTACCGGGATATATGGTTTGTGACATCCAATCAGGCTATATCAGGGCATAAGTATTTTATTAGATGTGGACCAGCACTTTTGTAAGGTATAGCAGTTCTTTTCAGCTGAAGGAGTCACAGGCCACATCTAGTAAATTATTGATTTAATATATCATATTGCTCTTTTGTGACCTGTAAGAATTCATCACTTTTAAAAAGTACCTAACTTGCTTTCTGAGAAAAATTTATACATTACATAATCATTTTCATTATAGAGTATATTTGATAATAAATTATGCATCGCACAAGTGAAAAGACAGATTTGAAATTCCAAGTAGCTTAAGGCTATGTTCCATGTACGATAAAGTCTCTAAGATATATGGACATTCAGGTAGTACCTCTTCCCTGTAAATGGTTTGGGATTTTTCTGTTTTACTCAGTGGGAAGGCTCCTCCCCCTCATCTTCCTCCTCCTCATTGTCTTCCCTCTCCATCCCACACTCATGATCAAACCATAGGTGGGGGATCCTTTTTATGAGGTGACTAGAAGCCTTAACCCCAGGTGCAGCCTCATCCTCTGATTTCCCTGGAAATACCTGCCTCCTCCATCACTACTTCATAGTTCAGGAGTACAACAAGCATATATAGTAAAGTTACAGCATGGGCACATTTCACTTATACAAAGCACACCATACAAACTCAGCCACAAGATTTTTAAAAAACAAACACAAAGAGAGAGTGAGGAAAACAATAGAAAGTTAAACTGTGTGGGTGATTTTGCTTACTTAATAAGGGTACACTCCAGACTGAATAAATGTTGGCATGGATTTGCTACTGTGAAATGGTAGACATGAGTTTGCTGTTTGCTATTTCCTCAGGGGCTCTTGTACTGTAAAAATCTTATCATTGACTATATCTCTAATGTTTAAAGATACATAAATTGTCACATAATATTGCCTCTAAATGTAAAGCAACAGTGACTCATGGTAGTCAGCAAAACAGTGATACTTTCAATCACAGAAAGAAAAAAAAATAGGCTTATATGGATTTAGTAAGAGAGGGTTTCTTTCAAGTCTGTCTTGGATTTAAGTGAATTTCTGGGGTAATTTCAACCAAGTGAAATGTTTGTGTTACATGCTGACTGTAGAACACTATTTTATAGTAGCCTGATCTTACAAGCATCGTTCATTTAATAATCAAAGAGGAATTTATGGTGGACCTACTATTTATCAGAACTGTTCTAGGAAGAGAAGACAAACATGATAAGACTGTGTTAGAAAAATCACTGGCAGTAGTAAGAACTTACAGGGAGGAGTGGAGCTGGTTGTCTATTATTGGAAGAGTGTGTGTGGAAACTGCTGGGGGTCTGGATGGTGACAGTGGCCAACAGGAGAGAGGCTGATAAGCTACATTAGGGTACAAGCAACAAATCAGTGATGTATTGGACCCCAAAAGTCAGGGATAGAGTATCAAGAATAACAGCGTTTTATGAAATGCTGTTTGATATTTTAAGTGTTTAAAATACTCTGGCTCTCTATGTATCCATAAAACACAATTCTTTCCTGCTAAAAATCTTAATGAATTACAGTCAATAATATAAATGTTAGAATTATTGCCAAAGCAATAGCACATTTTAGAATCATCAATCTGGCATTTTGCACAGTGTGCTCTGGGGAACGCTTGTCCTGTGAGAAGTCACACTGAAAACAGTCTCCATGATGGAATAAATGCCTAAGAAAGAGCATGATATTCCCCAAACCTTACTAAAGTCTCAATGAAGTCCTACAGTAAAGAACCCTGTTTCTTTTACCCATATAGTCCCCAAATTTAGTTCATCTCAGAACTGTATTTTTTCCTCATAATTTGTGTGTTTTCCAAAAATGCTATTAAAATACAGATATAAGAAGTAGTCGCAGTGTGGCATAAATTATAATCAGGAACAAATGAGTTATTATAGTTAAAGCATTCCAATGATATGGGCTGTTTAGGGAAACACAGCCGGTTTGACCCAAGGCCCACAAGTATAAGTCAAATGGCTAAAAGAAGCCTCAAATTCAAAGTCCTGGCTTGCTTTTATCTTTTACTGATTGTTAACAGAGGATAAAGACTGCCCTTTTCTATACTAGCCAATGAGGTGAAATTAAAACAGGAAGAGAGACTATCAAAAGCTTCTAGGAACCATTAAAAAGCTTCTAGGAGAATTAGTAAAGTTGGCTTGGCCTAGTCATTATTCCATTTATATTTTCATAAATATAAAACAGATTACAATAAATCTATATCTCACAGCATAATTTTCCCTTTTTTATGATATTTACATACTGCATAAAGTATTGTCCATCACTACAGTATTTAGCATAGCTGACTATAAATTAAGTGCTGTAATCACTAACCAGAAGAAACAAAAATTATTGCTACCAGTACAAATAACAGAATCTACATATTAGTTACCATAAAGGACATTATACTGATTATACTGAAACCTCATTTATATTCCTCAGTGGTTTAAAATGAAAACCTTTATATTTTTCATATTTATAAATTAGATCATCAACAAAAGCTGCCCTAAATGTCCATTATGCAAAATAAAATACACCAAACAAATTGAGCTGTCACACGCATATTAATGTGGAATGACAGAATATTCATGACTGAACCACAAAGCTAACCTTGGGTTAGAAGCTCTTGTTTCTATTTCTACTTTCATAATTTAAAAATTAGGGTTCTGTCATATGCATTTGAAGTATTGTAATTTTGGAGCACCTTAAAATCAGAAGGAAAGTCAACATGAAACATACTGCTGCTCACTCTTGAATGCTTCTCTCATCAGTAATATTACCCATTGAATAAAGGTATCAGTGCCAAGGTAAGAAAGAATACACCTGACTACTCTAATCTCCCAACATAATGAGTGATGAGAATGCTGCATCTTTGCTTTTTATCATCACTGTCAATTTGTTGTTATTCTGGGGAGTTCTAACTTCAGTATGTTTAATTTTAACTATTTGTTACCATTTGATCATAATATTAAAAGAAAAAAGGCAGAACATTTGTTAACCGCCCAACTTAACACAACATGCTGTTAGTGTTGTTTTAAATACACTGCTACATTTTAAACTTTGGCCAGGAATTGATCAAAAGTTTTGACATTTTTAAACTGTCATACCGGCTTCTTGAGCCAAATAGCACACACCAGTTCTCTTTAAAAAGAAAACCAGACATCAACTCCAATAAATTTCTGACAAAAAACATAAACCTACTCATATAAATGTACTTCTAGTCTCCTTCAGCCTTTTTCTCGGTCACCAAGGAGTGTCACTAATGCTTTTTAAAACTAGTCACTCCACTTTTGTTCTTTATCTTATCTTTTTTCCAAGGGCCTCCAGATCAGTGTTCCGGATTTTCCCTTTGTAAGGACTTTCTGTCCCTATTTGGGCTTTGCTGGCCACATGTCTTTATCACATACTCTCAGTTTTTGTTTTTCGTTTTGTAACTCTTTAAAAATGAAAAAAACTTCTCTTGGTGTGGACTGGATTTGGCTTGCTGGTTGTAATTTCAGAAAGCTGCTTTGGTTAAAACCACAGTATTAATAATGCCAACAACTCCCTCTTTAGTGTTTGAGGGGAACCCTGCACAAGTTCAAAGCCAATTAAGAGAGAGGCTGAAGGAAATCAAACCATCAGCTTTAATATTAATAGAAGCTGAGGATCAAAAACATTGGGCTTCCTATGCAATTCCAGGTATCTTACAACAACCACGGACATTGCCTCAACAGACTCAACCTGAAATACCTACACTGTAGAGTGGGAAACCAGCAACTGTGTGCTGCAGGCAGGATGGCTCCCAACTGGCAGTAGAGTTCCTATCAGGAAGATCATTCCACCTCCAGGGGCATGGGGCTAGGCCAGCAGGCAGGCAAGCCTCAGCGAAATCCCACCTCAAGGAAACCAGGGCCATATCGAAGTTCCCTGCTCCCTGATACCCCAAATTGCCAAATCCACTCAGACTCCCTTTTCATTTATTACCATTTTGCAACACTTAACCTTTTTGAATATTTTCTTTAATTGAAACATTCTTTTCCCATTGCTCCCAAGGGGACTAATTTCTTTGTAGCCACCCTCTACCTGATTCTACCTGGGCATCCCCAAGACCTCCTCTTTTGGCCATCTTTTCTCATTCTACATATTTTTTTTCTGGTGACCTCATTCTCTTAAAGAATATCAACAATCATCTTTAAGCTTTGGATACCTAAATCTCTATTAGTAGCCCAGGTGTCTCCCTGAGTTCCAGAAGTATGAATCCCAGTAAATCCCCCTATCTTGTGAACAACAGAACCATCATCTACAAATTTGCCAGAAACATTGGTTTTGCCCTCATTGTTTTTAGGAACAGAGCACATTTGGGGCTGAAGTAGCATAAAATCTGCCTCTATACACCATTAACAACTCCTCTGAGTTAAGTGTAAATCATGTGAACAGATATAGATTGGTGAGAGACTATTTTACTTAGAGGAGTGGGTGAATGTATTTGTACAGCCATCCCTGTACCATGTGTAGAAATACTAAATTTGGTGGCAGCATAATCAGGGTTGATTTTCAGTAGAGTTTCAAAACCTGTCAGTGAAGCAATTTCTTGCTTACATAAATAATTTCTCATCATTATAAAAAACATGATTATCATTACACTTTTATCATAAGTGAAAGCAGGGGTATCATTATTACCTCTGGAGATAGCACCATTACAACATTATTATATTACTTTGTTTCTGAAAAGAGTAAATCTTAATGCTTAAAAAGTTTTGTATGGGACGGCCAAGTGGCACGTTGGTTAGTAGTTGGCTTGGGATGCCAGCTCTGAGCAGCAGGGCCCCAGTTCAGATCCCACATAGAGGGCCAGTGATGCTGCGCCCTCTACAGCTAAGATGGTGAACAACAGCTCGACCTGAAGGTGGGCTGCCGTGAGTCTCCGGTGATGGCGTAGGCTGCAGTGGGGCTGGCCGGCAGCTGGTGTGTGCTTTCATGAGCAGCCGTGAGCCACTGTGAGCATCCATTCAATGGCCGGTGAGTGACTTCCTCACCCGGGAAGAGCACGATGATAATACCAACATGGGCCAGTAAAGTGACGTCCTCCACAACTAGACTGAAGAACAAAAGGCCAACAACTTGTCTGTTCCCATTCCCCGATGATTCCCCAATGCTGTTCCCCTCCCCCCAACTCCCCAATAAAAATCTTAAAAAAAAAAAATTTTGTATGTGTATAGTTTATTTTTTTAAAAATATTTGACAATGGGGGATCTTGTTAAAATATGAAGATAAATGATACACCTAAAAACCCAGTTGCCATGATTTTATATCAAGAAAATGTTCATAGTATGAATTTTAAATTTTTTCTAAAAATAATGTTTTATCATTTTTATCTCCTAGCACCATGTGGAAGTCGTTCAACGGGTTCAGAAGGCACTGTTCTATCACCAAACTATCCAAAAAATTACAGTGTGGGACATAATTGTGTTTATTCTATAGCAGTCCCCAAGGAATTTGGTAAGTAATATTCATCTCATCATGTAGTATTTTGTTCCAGACATGCTTTATTTGTCACTACACACTATTCAAAAATATTAGAAAATATTTACTATTCATAAAGCACTTTGTAATCCTTTTAGATAGTGTTGTAATAATACAATTTTGAGGTCATTCTATTCAATCCAAATTTATAGCCAAGTACACAGGTGAACAACAATATAAAAATGAAAACAGGATTGTTTTTAATTTTTAAAAATAAGTACATTCAGTAACCTTGCAAGTGCCTTCATATTTGAATTATATAAAGTGGGAAATTACCAGAGCATAAAGCAAAATCTGCTCTGTAAAATATGTGTAAAGCCAAATATAGAAATATTATAATAATGACAAAAGTATATTAAAAAAACAATTATATAAGTTTTATACTTCATCAACACATTTCCAGAAATTTTGTTTTTAAGCACCTACTTTCTGGGACTGCAATGAACATAAAAAGACAGCGAAGGGTATTTCATCTTATCAGCCTGACAATCTGTTCTGCGTTGGCACTGAAAAGACATCTTGTTCTTTGCTACCTGTAAACCTCCCCAATCACAAGTCTTAAAAGTCACTTACCTGGCTTCTAAAGGTTTTGGAGCTGAGATCTACTTGGATCTAACCCAGGTTTAAGTTCTGTTTACAGATGCATAGGCAAAGGAAATTCAGTGAGCAGTAAAGTATGGGAGAGAGAGAAGTTCAGACTTCTACAATGTAGATTTACAGCCTTGTGTGTTATGTGGTAAAGGATTTGCTATAGCTGTAAAGAATGTGTGGGCCTGGATGACTTAAGTATTTTAGCAGAAGGACCTGGATTTTATCATATCAAGGTTTTGGGATCACATTTTGACTTAACGTTTCTGATGATACATAAAATAAGCTGATGCTTCCAGTCCAATTTCTTATAACCAGATACTACCTATATATCCTCCTTTTCTCTCTTCTGAAGGAAATCTGAGAACCTCAACTTAGGTGAGAGAACATTGTGATCAGAAGTGAAATTCTTAACCTTTTGTTTTCACCTTGAAATAGAGTGACGGTGCCAGCATTAGCAAGGTGTCTGTTTCTGTACTCTACAAATTATTACTGCTTCCTAGCATTTTGATCAGTTGAATCAGATTTGAGCTCTTTGTGAAGTGAACAATAGTTTAGAAGGAAAAACATCATCTCCTTAATTGTGTTTATTTCTTGACTTTTGTGCCCAAGAGTGTACTTTTCTTTTGCTAGAGGGGTTATAATCCCTAGCTGACAAAAAATGACAGGGTTGCTCACAGGATCCTAGCAATGATGGCCCAGAAGGCTTCATGGCTATCTGAGTCCTCTTCCGAAGCCACTGATTTGTTTTATTATACTTTGCTTTGGGGATACAATGTGGCCAAAGAAGGAGAAAGAGGAAATACAACTATTTCCTTCCTTGACATGTAGACGTGTTGATCACTTGGAGATATTTTACAGTAGCCTTTGTATGTCCAAAAAGAGAAAGAAAAAGTAGTGATTTAAATAAAAGTAAATTAACAAATTCCTAAAGAGTGGAATCTTTATTTCAGCTGGGTTAATGTAAGTTAAATTTAATCCTTTCATGTAAAAAATAATACAGTCAATATTCAATGGTTTTTAACACTAATTTTTTTAAAACAAATCTGGAATTATTTGTGGATAAAATCAAGTAGAATTTGATTTGTTAGTGAAGAAATCGATTTTATTTCTATAAATGTTGTGTAATTCTTTGTTTCAAACTGCATGTAAAGTCAAACAGCCTTGGATTCTAATCTCAGCCTGTCACATTTTAGCTATCTGTCTTTGGACAATTATATATAATCTCCTTGAGACTCAGTTCCTTTATTTGTAAAATGGGCATCATTATGTCTACAGTGCAGAGTTGTTGTGAGAAGTAAGTGAGATTGTATATATAAAGTATGTCTCACTTTAAAGTAGTTCATGATCAACACCATGAGGTTTAAGAATGCCAGCCTTGCACATCATGGACGGTGTAGAGGCCTGACCACTGCACTGCATATCTGAAGCTGCCATTGAATAATATTATATGTTATGTATATAGTCACAGGATGTGGAGTACAGTGTGGGGAGTAGAGTCAATGGAATTGTAATATGTATGATATTGGGGGTGGGGGGGCGGTGGATTAGGGGAGGGGGTTGTCACTTTGTCAGGAGTGAAAAGTATAACTATTGCATTATTTTGTACACCTGAAACTAATAATAATAATAATAATAATAATAATAATAATTTTTTTTAAAAAAAAGGAATGCCAGACAGACTTGGAGTCAAGATTTGTGAGTTCAGAGCCCAACCCAATTTGCTCTTTTTCTGTGGACAAGTCACACATCATCAGCCTGAGCCTGATTTTTCTCATCTCTGAACTAGAGTTGATAAATGTCTACCTCATAGGATTATTTTATAATTAAATAATATAACTTATGTAAGTGATTGGCATAATTACACATAATAAGTCATGTGCACACACACACTTCTTTATGTTCACAGTCATAGACTCCCCTCCCCTCCTCAAAGAAAGATGAAATAGTATGACCTGGATTACTACATTGGACTAGTGTCTTAAGTGTAGCATGGCTAAAAATGAAACATTTACATTATGTAATGAAAGCATAAAAACAAATATTTTGCATTTCACATTCCCGAGCAGAATAGGAGAATTAAATAAATACTGATCATTTACATCTTCCTATCTTTACCTTTGCTTACTTAATGTGAGATGATCAAACAACAGTCATTGGGTCTCTACAAATAAAACTCTTATTCTGCTTTTGCGTCCTCTCATTCTCACTCTGCCATAACTGCCGCTTGTTGCCACATTGGGCCTTATTTTATGACTTTTTAGTATCACTTCATTACATATCACTTCTTTTTATTTTCTCTTTTCCTATAATTTATCCCAAATTATAATCATGCCCTCTTCTATATCTTTTATATGCTGACACTCTTAGAATGTTACTTTTTAAAAATTATTATCATTTAGTGTAACATTTGTCAAATACACTCAGTTCATTCATTGGGATTTCATTTTTTACATGGGCTAAGGTTCTAAAGTTGTTATATAAAGGAGAAAATCACATGTAATCATCACCCATGAAATACCTTAACTCTCCCCTAAAAGATCATCTGCATGATTTTGCACGAGCCATATTGCCTCTGAATAATTCTAATAGGATATTTTCCCTCCAATATCAGTAGAGGTCACAGTTTCTCCAGATAATACTAGATAAGCTAGTTTGGTTTCCTATAGGCCATGTGGTACCAAATTACTTTTATTTGTTTATTTTTGCCTGGTGTAGAATTGAATTCATTAAGTTAAATGTGTACATACATGACTTGACTTTACTGGTTAATTGAGTGTCTTTGTTCAGTCCATTCCTGTCTTTCAGTTTTTCTAGATAAGAGAATTGTCAATTCGTAATACTTTCATGAGCATCATGGGATTTCATTTGATCTCCAGGTATCAGGGTTACTTTGGCAATAGTCGTTCTTCACGATTCCTGCTGTGTTGTATTGTATAATTAGAAAAATAACAATTCTGGGTCAGTCGGATAGAATTTATTGATATTTCACTCTTTCTTTCCTATACAATTGAACTGTTTCAATTGGAATTTTGGATTAAAATACCCTACTTTATTAATGAAACTATATTTTAATTTCCCTTCATCTTTCAGTTTTTAATTATCAGCTGTTTCCCCTATGGTTTGGTTACTTAAGTCTTCATGCATCGTTTTAAATGCCAGAAACATGGAAGACAGCTTTTATTTTAGTTTGAATTTGATGTCCTGTAGACCAGGAGCTTTAGAATGTAAGTGAATTGTTCACATTGTTAGAGGGGAGTTATTTTCGTTTGTATGTATTTATACCTAGAGTACATGGGCCAAAATCAAATTGCAGGGAGGGGTAATGGTAAATTTGTGGAGTAGATATTGTGCACTTCTATTTTAACAATCCTGGCTGAGAAAACAGCAGAAAAGGTTAGTATGACAGCCAAAATAGGGTATAATTCAGAGGCTACTGTCTGTTATTGTCTGTTTTGAGAAGAGACAGAGAGGGAAAGGATGAAAGGAGATTGAGTCTGGACAACAAAGTAAAGGATACAGCAGGGCAGTTGGAGAAGTGGAGAAAGTGGGGTGTTGGCATTGAGCAGCTTTGGAAACCTTCAGAGACTGTCTTGAAAATTTTCTTAATAACTTTCTGGAGAGAAGAAAGTCTCTCTGTGCTCTGTTTCAGAGGCTTCTATTTGCCAACTGAGGTAAGCCTCGCATTCATTCCGTTTGATTTTAGGGCTGGCTTTTTTTTTTCCTATGGTGCATGCAATAATAATAATAATAATAATAATAATAATAATAATAATAATTAAGGTGTCAAAAGAACTCCATTTCTGCCATCTTAAGTTGATGTCACTTCTAGTGAAACCTTCTCATTTCTGTAAGTACTTGCAAGTAAAGGCTCCTTACAAAATGTATTTGTATATATAGGACTATAATGGGGGCTGGGTGCTGAGGGCTTGTTGGCCGCGGAGGCACAATTTCCCATGTTAATTTTAGTTTTCTTTTGAGATCTGAAGAATATGAACAAATTTCTAGGGGTATTGTGTAGTGGGTTGAAGTGTGCTGTTTATGGATTGATCTCCAAGGGTCTGTCACCTCCTGAGTCACTCCAACCCGTTTAGGTGTCTTGGTTTCTTTCCCTGGCTATGTAATAACAACCACAAGGACTCGGAAGGCTAGGCAACTGGCCTTTATATGCATGTCCACAGATGAGTCAGTTAGTTAATTACAGTTCTGCTGGGATCCCTATGGTGCCCTGCCTACCTTGAGGGGTACCTTCTGACACCTCCACACAGATTCTTAGTCACCTCAGAATACCCAAAATTGGAGCTGGAGGGAGTCAATTTCCTTTATCCTAGAAGCTGAACAAATTCCGACTCTCATTTATCTAACAAAAGGTTTTGTTCATATTCTCAGTAAGCATTTCCAACTGAAAAGCCAAAATTAAAAATCAACCATCCATTTTTTTTTCTTCTTTTCTGTGGGTTATCTCAACCCTTAACCATTAGTGCCACCTCAAGGATTTCTTTGTTTTTTTGTTCTTTGAGAATAGCTCAAATCAAGTCAGGGCCTCCTACCTTAAAACAGGGAGGTTTGGAATTCCAAGAAAAACTCACCGAAGCTCACCCAATTCAAAGCAGGGAACCAGGGAGCATTACGGGCCCCTCTTGGCACCTAGCACAGGGTCCAGGTCTGTAGGGTGGTCCTGGGTGGGCTTCTTGGGAATCCTGCCCTCTATGCCAAGTAAATGTTGATGTAATAAATGTACAAACCTGAAAAAAAAATGATTTAAGCCAAACTGACAATTGTCAGAAGCAAAAGTGTCAACAAATTTAAAAAATGCTTTGTAAAATAGCAGTGTTGCAGCTGATTTTATACATTAAAATAAAAATTAAAAAACATGAGAAGGTTTACATAAAATTCAGCATTGGTAAATTGAGGGGGTAAAAAAAGGAAGGTGGAAACATATCTAAAATTAAATAAAAATTAAAACAAAGCACATACTTTTGTTTTACATTGATGAATATAAAATAATTAATAATTAAAATTTATAATACATAAAAATGGTATTCCCAAAAGAAAATAACAATAAGGGGTTCTGTGGTCTCATGCTTTGGTACAGTGGGCGTGCCCTAAGGGGTCTGAAAAAAATTACATTAACATTTCAAAGGTCTTTTATACTAAACGCAAAACACAGAAAAGTAAAACAGACAACAAAAATTAAATCCTAATAGCTTGCAGGTTAAAAATAATCCAAATGTGTTTTTTTGTTGTTTTCTTTTCTTTTTTTCTTTTTAGTAAAGGTCCATAAGACCTGAGTGCCTCCCATTTGCTTCCCTTTGCCTTTAAAAAAATTCAGCCTTAACTTCTTAGATTATTGTCTTGCCTCACCCCCAATAGTCCACCATTTCAACAAAACGAATAATGACTCTGAAACCTCCAAGCAATAGGCTTTTCTAGCACTGTGGGATCACATTATCCAACCAAAAGGTTGGTCATCAGGACTTCCTTCAGCTTGATTTATGACCAAAATGGGGGAATGTGGACCAAAAAGGGCCACATACTAAACCTGACAAGCTCAGGGGAGGCCAACATCCTGAGCCCTACAAACTCAGAGACTGAAAGTAAACACAGAGGGTGGTCTGAACATAAAAATTCCTAACTAAAAGCAGGTCATCATGGTAGTCACATCCTAGGCCTCTTGCTTCCTTGACAAAGGTCAGTTTACTTTACCTTAGTGGGCATGTCTGTTGTCTTTTTGCATCTAAGATAATATACCTTTGAACCATCAGAGAAACCTTCTTTTCCAGACCCCTCCTGGCACAACCCACTGCCCCAGAGCATGAGACCACAGAACCCTTCATTGTTAACTTGTTCCCACATCCCACCTCTATGTGCTGTAAATGTTCATTGTTAACTATCCTGTACCCACCAATGTAAAAGAAGTATGTGTCTTTCCGTTTTACTTCTTATTCAATCCCCAAAATTTCTGCATTTTGCTTTCTCATGCCCACTTAACCTACCACCAGCCATAACCCTCCTTTGATTCTAATGTATAAAATTAGCTGCAAAACTGCCGTTCTCTGGAGTGTTTTCTCAATTTGTTGGAATTTTGCTTCCCAGCAAATATCATCAGTTTGGCTCAAATAAACTCATAAAAATTCTCTATAGGTTTGGATGTTTCTTACGTCGACAGTTTTCTCCTGGGATAGAAGATAATGAAGTTTTTATTTTAAAGCCAAAGAAAAAGACAGTGCAGAGGGCAAAATTGAAGATTTGAGATGGACCAATTACTGGACCAAGATACTTGAAGCAATTGACAGAGGTAGGATTACACACACACACACACACACACACACACACACACACACACACACACACAAAGTAGAGGATGCATTTGTGGGTTAGGTCTATATAATACATAAACTTGGTGGCTTAAATCAACGGAAACTCACAGTTCTGGAGGCTAAACCCCTGAATCAAGGTGTTAGTATTGCCACATTCCCTCAGTTGTACTGAGGGAAGAATGTTTTCTTGCCTCTTCCTAGTGTCTAGTGGCTCCCAGCAATCCTTGAAGATGTGTTTCTTGCAGCTGCCATCACTAATCTCTCCCTTTGTCTTCACAAGCTTTTCCCCCTTGTTTGTGTCTCCCCTGTCTGTGTGTTTCTCTGACCTCTCTTCCTATAACACCAGTTGTTGAATTTAGGGGCCACCGTAATCCAATATGATCTCATCTTAATCTTTAATTGCATCTGCAAAGACCATTTCCCAATACAATCACATTTGAGCTTCTGGATGGACATGAATTTTGAGGGGACACAATTTAACCCACTGCAGAGAATAAACTGTATTACCACAGTTTTATGTAGAAAATCTTAACGTAAATTGCTCTGTGAAGTATGTAATCAAATATTAGCTGCGGAATGCAAGCTGAACATTCAGATTTCTTAGAGAATTCCAAAATATAAATGACCTTAACGATATCCAGGATAATCTATGGTGATTTAATTTTGTGTTTAATCCCCCAGATAATTTTACCTCTTAAAAGATCCACCCTGAAATGCATATTTGTTAAGGTACAAATTACTCTTTCCTAAGATTGTCTTTCATATGTGGAATCTTGAAAATGGGCATGGAAACCTTTTTGGCTTTTTCTTCTTAGATTGCCCAGTTAATCTGCTCATTATTGTATCTTTTGTTATTGGTGCAAGCTCTTAGTTGCATGAATTTCAAATTCAGGAATCCCAAAAAATGCAAAGTTGTGGTCACTCTACTCTATACACTGGGCACATAGAGTTGCTAAAACCTTGATCTTACATCTAGGTGTTTTCAAATGATCTCTTTCATTCAGCATAATTTATGTTGGGGTTACCTGTCTTTATACTTAATTCAGTAATTTATTGTCACAAATTTTCCCTATATTTTAATGACAAATTATTTTGAGAGGCTTTTTATATGCTCATTAGGTCAGTAAATCATTTTATTGGCATTCTGGTTTTTTCCTGGTGTGACATTTTCAGTAATAAATGAAACCTTATGGTCCATAAAGGCTTTTTATATTTAAAGTGTATGACACTTCATTTTTTAAAGGTAGAATTGCATCAAAATCAATGATCAGTTTTTTCTAAATATTGAGTTTTCTTATCTAACAATGGCAAAAATGTTCACAAACTGTGTTTATTCAGAATCTATGTTTACTATTTATCATTACTTGTTAGATGCAGAACAATTGAAAAAAAGGGAACTTTAATTTTTTTTAACTGATGCCTGTTTTCATGTCAGTATGTAGGAATGAGTATAGTAGATCCCCATATCTACAAAATATTAAATGAAAAACTCCAGAAATAGCAATTCTTGAAATAAATAATTCACGTTACTTGTTTTTAACTTTTATTATATTTATTGGGGTGACATTGGTTACTAAAATTACATAGGGTTCAAGTGTACAATTCTGTAATGCATCATCTATATATTGCATCGTGTGCTCACCACCCAGAGTCAGTTCTAACATCACCATATATTTGACTCCCATTACCCTATTGTACCATTCTCCTTTCCCTCTTATCCTCTGGCGATTACTAAATTGTTGTCTGTGTCTATGAGTTTTTGTTTGTTTGTTTGTATTATTCATTTGTTCAGTTTCATATCCCACATATGAGTGAAATCATATTATTCTCAACTTTTTCTGTCTGACTTATTTCTCAAAGCATGATAATCTCAAGATCCATCCATGTTGTGACAAATGAAAGGATTTCATTTTTTCTTATGGCTGAGTAATATTCCATTGTGTATATGTACCATATCTTTATCCAATCATCTATCAAAGGACACTTTAGTTTCCATGTTGGCCACCATGAATAATGCTCCAGTGAATATAGGGGTACATATATCTTTATGAATAAATGTTTTCAGATTTTTTGGATAGATACCCAGAAAAGGGATTGCAGGGTCATATGTAAATCTATTCTTAAGTTTTTGAGGAAACTCCAAAATGTTTTCCATAGTGGCTGTACCAATTTACATTCCCACCAGCAGTGTATGAGGGTTCCTTTTTCTCCACAGCCTCTTCAGCACTTGTTATTACTTGCTTGTTGATAACAACCATTCTAACAAGTGTGAGGTGATGTCTCATTGTGGTTTTGATTTGCATTTCCCAAATAGATAGTAAAGTGGATCATTTTTTTATATATCTGTTGGCTGTTTGTGTGTCTTCTTAGAGAAGGGTCTGTTCAAGTCCTCTGTCCATTTTTTTAATTGGATTGTTTGTTTTTTTTGTTGTTGAGGTGTACGAGTCCTTAATATATTTTGGATATTAGCCTCTTATCAGAAGTGTTGTTTGCAAATATCTTCTCCCACTTGGTTGGTTGCCTCTTTGTTTTGTTGATGGTTTGTTTTGCTGTTCAGAAGCTTTTTAGTTTGATACAGTCCCATTCATTTATTTTTACTTTTATTTCTCTTGCCTTTGAGATCAAATTCATTAAATTCTGTGTGAACCCAAGGTCCATTAGTTTAGTCCCCCATGATCAACAGCACTTAGACAATATTAAATGGAAAATTCCAGAAATAACAATTCATAAAATTCATAAAATAAACAATTCATAAGTTTTAAATTGCATGCCAATCTGAGTAGCATGATGAAATTTCATACGACCTGCTCTGTCTCACTGGGACACGAATCATCCCTTTATTCAGTATCTCCACGCCTATTAGCCACATAGCCATCTTGGTTATCAGATTGACTATTATAGGATTGCAGTGCTTGTGTTCAAGTAACTCTTATTTTATTTTATTTTTTAAGAGCTCTTTGCTTTGTCCTAGAGCCCACAGTGGTTGTCTTGGAAAGCTGAAGAGTAAACTGACTAAAGAAATGTAGGGATGCTGGCCAGAACTGAGGGTCCACTTGAGATTCGAGGGTGGGTGAGGGAAGCGGCAAGGCACTTTCTACCCACTAGAGGGGACACTGTGGGGATAGAAACTTCTTTTCTTTCTGGCTCCAGTTACATGGGCACAGCACATGCTCATCTTGGCAGTTTGACCAAAGGCCTAGGCTTCCCTTCCCCAAGGGTACTCGTAGGCTTGGAAAGAATTGTCTGCTGCTTTTTGTTCAACCACACCACAACAGTGGGCTTTCAATGTGTCATCATGACTTACTTATAACAACTGTGTAAAGACAGGTTGTTATTATCTCCTTTTATAGAAGACACAACTGTGGCCTAGAGAAGGGCTGGGACTAAACACAAATCTGATACCCAGAGTAATGGTTAATCTCTTCTACCTACCAGCTAACTTGAATTTTCACCATTAGTTATTGCTTGAGATCAGTGGTTCTCCAAGGATGGTCCATGAACCCCCCCCCACCCCCCAAGGATCCTGAAGACCTTTTCAGAAGGTCTTCAAGGTCAAAGCTATTTCCCTAACAATACTAAGACACTAGTTACCTTTTTGCTGTGTTGACATTTTAACTAATGTCAACTGCTGATAGCATGAATTAAGGCAATGGTACCAACTTGTACTGGTTGTCATTGATTTCTTCACACTCAAGCACTCACAGGGGAAAAAATAGCCAGGTTCACACTAATGTGTAATTAAATGAGAACACAAAAAGCTCTTCTTCTGCAAACCAAAATAAGATGGTTGTCTTCAGGTCAAGCAGTTCTGCAGTTATTTGAGTTGCAAGCTGAACTATCCTCCCCACCATGGAATACAATTTTTACTTGAGAAAATGACTAACAAACTAGTTATTCAGACGTAGGTATCTGGCAGACATTTTCCTATCAAATGAACATGGTGAGCCTGTCACTTAAAGAAAGAAACTAACAATATTTACTGTTAATGATAAAATTGGAGCTTTTGAGTAAAAATTATAATTTTGGAAAAAAATTTCATTTTCCGCTCTGAGCTTCAGTTTTCTAACACTTAAAGACTTTTCCAATGATATGAGTGGTAATATTAATAAATGTGGTTTTTGATATTGCACGAAGAAAAGCATTTACATGAAACATAGAGACCTGCATAACTCAGAAAACTAGTAGTTTTCGAGGGACCAGTGTGTGATGGTACAAATTAGCATGGGTCAAAAGTCCATACAAAGTGGAAAATCAATAATTTGCATTATATGAAATTTTATTATTTGCGGTGATGTTTTTTATACATGATTACAGTCAGAATGTGATTTTGCAGATTACTTGTCACTGAATTTGTTTTTCTTGATACATGTCTTAAACATTCCTATAGCTGTATATCTAAGTTGCTATTCTCAGAAGACTGTTTACATTTCTTCTTTGTAATCAGAAATCATTTTGTGGTTGAATTGAAATCCCTGTAAAAAGTAGCATATTCTGTGGCAGTCCATTCATAGTTATCTTTAGAAAAGATCGAACATCTTGCTGAAGAAATAGGCTGTGTCTGAGGATTCATCTAGTGTGAGAGTGTCCTTTTCATCTCATCAAATGTATGTACGTTTGCATTCTTCTTTACTAGAAACACCACCATTTGCTGTTTATTTTCATGTACAGCAAGTAAAAGTGGTGTGAGATATTGCTTGATCTTTGCTCCCATATGTTCCTTGTGGAACAGCAGTTTCACAGGTATCACTGAGTTCTGAGTAATGGCTGTGTAGTGGACATTGCCATCAGTGTCTGTTCTATTGAACCAGCACCATGCTCTTAAAAAATAGTTGCACAGTCCTCTTCCTGGCACTGGATGGCCTTCATCAGAGCTGTCCTGTTTTGTCACAGAGCTTTATTTGGCATTTCTGTCTGCTGGGAGTGTTACCACTCCTTGATGGCCACTGGCACAGGCAAGATAGAGGTCATTCCTTGATCAAGAAGTATCCATGTTATTATGGGGTCTTGGTCAGCATCACCAAGTTTTTCCTTGCAGCAACATATTCATTGAGTAGTAATGTATTTTTAAGTCTTCCAACACAAGGTGGCTCCAGGACTGGCCCAGTAACAGATGTGCTCAGTAGCTTGTGTTGTTTGGTCATAAGAATTTGTGATGAAACAAAGAGTTAACAGGAGCATACTTGTGACCTGGCAGGATGGGACAGGCAAACAGTTGACAGGAGTGAGCTTGTAAGCAGGCAGGAACGAGTTTAACCATGAGCCGCTTGGCTCTGACTCCCCTGGCTAGCACTGCACCTGCAGGCTGACAAGCACCTTATATCCATCATAGATGGGAACAGAACAGTTCCCAATTGCACCAGCAACCCCAGCAAGCTAACATCCATCATGGATAGGTACAGGACAGTTCCCAGGAGAAGACAATTGTAATGGCAGCCCCCCTACAAGCTGACAAGCACCCCGCATCCTGTTTAAAAAAGTATAAAACTTAAGCTAAACAGAAACCCAGCGCAGCTCTCTCAGACTGCCCTGGCAAAACTCCTTCTGCCAGTTCCAAACAACTTTCTCTCTGTCATTGCCTGACTTGCAATAAAGCTTTCTCATTCTCCCACTTTGTAGGGTCTCGTGAATTCTCTTCACGTTCTGCAAATGACCAGGGGTTAATTCTACGCCAATACAGTTTGGTACTGATTTCTGCTAGTCTTTCATTAGCCTCATATAATTTCTTTGCCAAGGATGGGATAACTGTTAATTCCTCTAGATAGAGTTGCTTATATTCTTCCAATTCTTTAGTGGAATATTCAGAAGTGTTCTTTTTGGAGACTTCACATTCCAGCTTGTTAATTCTGAATTTCATTTGGCTTCTTATTGAAGCATTATTATTCTTTCTTAACTGCTCTTAAGTTTTTTTGAGATGCTGCTTGTGCCTGTACAAATAGATTTTCTTTTAATGTGTCCACTCTATCTGAGGCAGAAAAGATAACTTAGGGACACTGACAACCCCCTTGAGGGTATGACATGAGGTGCCTCCCTGGTTACACAAGTAACAAGTGACTGTGTCCAGTACCTGCAGCTGGAGGAAAGCAAGAACCAGTTTGTGACCAGGACTTTAGCTAACTGTTATGTCATTATAGTCTCATTTGCATTGTGATCACTGACTTCCACTTCCACCATGCATCTGACACCATGACAGTTCCGGGAAACCAAATAAGAAAAATCAGGAAACGGAGGGTCCTGCCCAGGGGAGAGGACATGAATGAACCAAGTCAGTGGGATGTCACCAATTCCTGCCCCGGAGGGATTAATATCCCTGATGGCGACTTCCTCAGGGGGTCTTGTTCTCTGAGTTCACGCACACTTTCAAGGGTGTGTACTTTCATTTTTAATAAATCCCTTTCACTTTCCTACATCTGTCTTGCTCTTGAATTCTTTCTTGCACGAAGAACCCAGTCATGGCTGCTGCATGGTGGCCATCCCCGGGAGCCTCCTGCAACATATCCTGTCACGCTTTCTTCAGTCTTCCATTTATAGTGCCCTGCTGCACTGTGTTCTACCATATTCATTTGCATATGACTTGAGGCTCACTGTTTCTTGTTTCAACTTCTTTTTTTTTATTTTCCAGGTTTTCACATCTCTTTTGTATTCCTTTTATAGATAACTCCTATGGAGGAAATTGATTTTTTTTTTCAACCAGATGTAGAGGTTTTGCTGTAAGATCATTAATCTTCTGTTTTAACCGATTTATATGGATGTCCATTTCAATTTGATGGGGTTTTAAATCTCCAGGGAAAATAAGCTCTCCATTTTCATATTCATTTAACTTCTTTCTTGTAATTTTTAAATTACTTAAATCTGGTAGTTCCTTTTTCTAATTCACCATTTTTCTTCGTTTATTGATCCAAACTATATTCCAGAGGCTCTTTTAACTCAATATATTTCTTCAATTTTTCCTTTTCATCCTGAGACTATCAGAATGTGCAGTCTCCATAATAGGAAATTGCTGGTCATCAGTTTTCCACTGTTTCTTTGTTGAATTAATCCATTGCTGTCAGCAGCAGCAGCGTGATATCTTTCCTGTTACTTCCATTTGATTGGTTTTGTGCTACTTCTTCAACCTCAGTCCTGTGGCCGGGTAGTGTCGGCGCAGACATGGCCCCAGAGGTGCGGTAACTGGGGACCCCACACAGTGTTCAGCTCCGACTGGAGCTGGCCTCCGCCGATTCCCCCACTGTGCCCCCTCCCTTTCCTGAGCGTGCAGGGTGTCAAGGGCCACTCGTAGAGAGACTTAGCTGGGGTCGGGGGATCGTCTCCAACAGCCCCCCGGGCTCCAGTGGCCTCCCCTCCCCCAACTGCAGGGATAGCCCCAGTAGCGCAGGCGGGCCCCCTCCTCCCATAATGGGACTAATCTAGAGGAAACTTCCACTTGTCGAGTTTTGTGGAGTATTAAAGAAGATTATCTGAAGAGGCAATTAAAATACAACTCTCCCTGGGCCAGCTGAGTGGCTCAGTTGGTTAAGAGCTCACTCAAGAGTTTGATCTCTGAGCAACAGCGGTTCGATGCCTGGCCCGGGCTGAGTTGCTGCTAAGCTGCCAACAGGTGGCAGGATGGCTCAGCTAAAAAAATTTTAAAAATAAAATAAAAAATAAAATAAAATAAAAATACAACTCTCCCTACAGCCTAACTGTGAGAGGCTGGATATTCTATCTAGACTTCAACCAAAAAAAAAAAAAAAAGTATTGTGGGAGACTGAATGCCGAGCCAGCTCAGAGAAGGCAGCTGAATTCCATTAAGCCAGACAACTTAATGGCTAGCTGAGTCCCAGCCAGCTCTGGATCCTCTGACTTGCAGCTCTTGTCTAGGGAGCTCAGAAAGTTTCTTCAGTCTCTTAAGCACTCCCTTCCTAAATGAGGGTCTCAGCCCCCCACCCTGGCACATCAATAACATCTCCTATCCACAAGGATCAACCTCCCCTAATCTCCAACTGCTCCTAGAGGGCCAGGGGTGCCTTGAAACTTCTGTCGCAGAACAGTGTCCCAGGACCCCCCCCACACACACACACACACACTCTAGTTCTCTCAGGGGCTTGTGGCCAAGTAGATGAAATCTACCCTGGATGGGGGTGTGGGCCCTCGAAATATAGCTCACACCCAGTGTGTGGGTGAGTCTGAGCTTAAAGACCCCCCAAATCCCTGCCTTGAGCTCACAAAGTGGGTGCTGGTCCCTTTCACTTGGGACCCACTTTCCATGTGGGGATGGGCAGATGATATTGCTTATTAGAGACAAATTAAAAACAAAAAACCAACAACAACAAACATCTTTTACTGTCAAGATGTAAAAATGTAAAATGATGTTTGCACTAAATCTTTATTTTTTGTATTAATAAACATTAAAAAGAAACTCCTGTTTTCATCTTGATTATTGCAAAGATCGATAGGCACAACCCATATAAACAAAAGCTCTTTTAGGTCCTCAATAATTTTTTTTTGTTTTGTTTTGTTTTTGTTTTTTTTTTTTGTTTTTTTTTTTAGCTGAGCCATCCCGCCACCTGTTGGCAGCTCACGGCTGCTCAGCTCGGGCTGACTCGAACCGCTGTTGCTCAGAGCTCAAACTCTTGAGTGAGCTCTTAACCAACTGAGCCACTCAGCCGGCCCCAGTCCTCAATAATTTTTAAGAATGTAAACGGGAACCAAAAGTCAGAGAACTGCTTCATGCTAAAGTAGTGAAGGCTCCTATTAGCCACTTGACCAAGTCACACACTGCCCAGCATTAGCATCCTTTTCCAGATTATTCTCCAACTCCAGGCTTCAATATGAAAGTCCCTGCAATAAGGAAGCTTACTTCAAAGGACAGCTGAGCATGCTGACAGGGACCCAGGCTTCCGACAATGGCGTCCTTTCTCTGTTCCTTTCCTGCCCTCCGTCCTACGGGCAGGATCAGGAGCCTTGAAGCCAGCAGAGTCTGGTCTTGGTCTCAGCCCTGCTTTTAGCCAGCGGTGGAATCCTAGGCGAGTCCCCTGATTTCCTGATCTCCATATAAAGTAAAAAAAACAACAACGCTGCCTGTCCTTTCAAACGGACATTGTTTTGAGGATTAAGCAAAATAACGGAGACAAATCTGTCAAGTGCTCACAAATGTAAGTCATGACGATTATCCAACGAATTCTCATACACCTGTATGGCGATTCTTAATAAATATTTACCCAAAACGTGGCCCAATGCAGGCCTTGAATGCAAAAACAATAATGCACAGTTCAAGCCTGCGAGGAGCCCTCAGTCCCACGAGGGAGATGAGACTAAACAATTAGAAGACAGTGTAATACGGTAGAAGATCTCTGAAATCTTAACTGCTATTTCCCCCCAAGCACCCACTCATGCTTCTTGTTGCCTTGTGACCCAGATAACCAGACAGTGTTGCGTCTGTGCCTCAATAAAGGGATGATAGAGAGAGTTCAAGGTTTTGAGTGTTTTGTCGAAAGGCTGAATTTGAGGAAGCTAAAGGTTTAGAAATGACAAAGTGAGGCAGGGTAAAGCTTCCCCCTCCTCCTCCAAGACTAGAAGAGTCTTTGTGGGCACCCTGAAGGGGAGATGTCAGTGGGGCTCGTGGGGCCCAAGATGAAAGGCCCTAACCTAGGGGAACCATGTAGACAAGAGCGGTGTGGCATCTGTATTCGTAGAACCACCTGGTCTCCATTCCAGCCAACGTCGTCCAACATCAGAACCGGGAGGGTTCCTTCGTGGCTGGCATCTGTGTCTTGTGCCCTTTCTGTACCTCTGAGCAGCACAGATTGTGCTGGTAGACTACACGAATTGTCCTTTTCTTTGGCATTTTACCTTCTCATCAACAACCAGCGTGTTGTCCTCTGTTAATCAGCAAAAATAGTGCCCAGGTGTGCCCTCCAGACTTTTCTTAGTCACATTGCGATTAACTTGTACAGACAGCCTTCTTTTTAATGGCTTAAGTCTCTGAGCAGCGAAGGGGTAGAAGGAAAAGCTTCGTAGGCTTGAGCTTGGGGGATACCAAATGGAACTGGCCTGAGAGCTCCCCATTATCAGTGGGATAAAAGCTCATGGAGAAATGGGCAGGGACACATAAGAGTGCAGAGGAAGTGACTCATGCTTCCAGGCTTTCCTGCTCAGGAAGTGAATGGGAGGAAGAGGGTCAGGGAAGGTCACAGAGGAGGTGACATTTGAACTGGGTGTGGTGCTGGGCCTCTGAAAACCTGTCATTGCCATAGACGCAACCTGTCCGATCCAGGGAGAAGAGGCTGTTTACTGGGAGAGAGCAGCACATGGAGAAGGCACCACCCTGAACCACAAGTCAGGTAGAGGTCCAAAAGCCATCTCCCTTTCCTAGACCAGTGAGAAGGTTTTATAGGAAAGAAGATGAAGAACAAAGGAAAGGGGGAGTCAGGCAGGCAGGTCCAAGGGCTGCCATCACTTCCTGGGGTCTGGTCTGTTTTCTGACTCTTATTTTATTTAATAATGGCCCCAAAGCACAAGAGTAGTAACGCTGAAAACTTGGATATGCCAAAGAGAAGCCATAAAGCACTTCCCTCTAGTGAAAAGGTGAAAGTTCTTCGCTTAATAAGGAAAGGAAAAAAAAAATCGTGCACTGAGGTTACTAAGATCTACAATAAGAATGTATCTTCTATCCATGTAATTATGAAGAAAAAAAAGAAATTTGTGTGAGTTTTGCTGTCTCACCTCAAATGTAAAAGCTATGCCACAGTACATGATAAGTGCTTAGTTAAGATGAAAAAGGCATTCAATTTGTGATGGAAGACATGAACCAAAAACATGTTCTGTTTGATGGCAACTTGTTCACACCAGAAAGCATTGAGCCCCTATGAAGACTTCCGCGAGGGAGCCCCGGAAGGGAGGAACACCAAGCTATTCACTGCAAGTAAGCGATGGTTACACAGATTCATGAATAGGTTTGGCATCGTATCATCTCACATCATAATAATAATAAGAAGAGTGAGTAAGATATTTTGAAGTGAAAGAGAGAGAGACCACATTCGCAAAACTTTTATTACAGTATATTGTTATAATTTTTCTATTGTTAGTGTTGTTAATCTCTTACTGTGCCTAATTTATAAGTTAAACTTGATCACAGGTATGTATGTATAGGAAAAAACTGATTATATATAGGTGTCGGCACTATTTGCAGCTTCAGGCATCCACTGGGGGTCCTGGAAGGTATCGCCCATAGATAAGGGAGGGAACTATTATATGTTAATTTATGCCTATCAGAAAGAAAACCCTTATTTATTTATTTATTTATTTATTTATTTAATTTTTTGCCTAACATTTTAGAGTAAGGAAAATATGATTGTCATATATATTTATAATTATATTATTTAATTCTTTGGATACTCTTTATATAATTAAATCTGAAATCATGTTTGGTCACCAGGTAGAACAGGACCCCCTTCCCATTCCCAGTTTGGTTTGGCTGTCAAGACTTACGACACCACACATGCACTAAGAGGGTGTGAAAAGCTTTATTACACTTGTAATGAGACTTGCTCAGAAGAGCAGAGCGGGATCTCAAGATGACCCAAAATTGCTTCAGGGAGCAAGGAAAGCTGGCTGGCTTTGGGGTTTTATTGTGGTAAGGGGGTTGTATTGTGCGCGATTGGATGTTTCCCAACACAGGTCAGGGCTGGTGCAGTTTGAACTTTCCACTGGTCCTAACGAAGCTGGCACCCAGGCTCTTATCAGCTTGCCCAGACATGGGGCAAAGGGGGAATAAGAAGGCTAAGGCTGGAAAGCCATCAGTGGTCACACATCAAACGTGGATTACACTTTATCACAATTGACTCTTGGTGTTTGGCTGATGAGTAGAATGTGCCACGCTTCATTTAATAGAATTTGAACTTGTTTAATGAAGACACAATAGCGATTGATCAGGCCTGTTTCCAGAGATTGGTTAGGGAGGTGAAAATTCTATAGAATGCCTAGTTTAAAAGCTCAGCATTATCTATTGTGAGAAGTGAAATGAGAGCTTTGATGACTGTCAATTGCAACTAGACATATGTGGCATTGATTAATATTTTAGGTATCTCTGAGACACTATTCCCAGAAACGTTTACCCCATAAGAGGCAACCTTGGACTAGGAGGCATTGTTGCTTTTATTGCCTGGATCACATGGCCAGACAACTGACAATGACCCAAGGGTCTGTAAAAATGTCCAGCAGGGGCTGATGGCTGATCTGACTGCTGACCATGGGATCCAGTGTAACGACGACTGCCCAAAGTTTGAGCAATTGTACTGATCATTGAGTCTTTTATCAGGGATGTCTTGGTTAAGGTATTAAAAGCAGCACCTCTCCAGGGAGTTCAATCATGTGTGATGATGGTGGCTCTGCTGTGCGTAAGGTATACAGACTCTATTTGCTGTTCACTCAGTTGATCCCAATGAGCTCCTCAGATAGCTAATGGGTCCAGAAGAAAAAGGGCCTTCTGTAAGACCATGGCATCTGACAAGGAAACGGGGAAAGGGAAGACCATACCCTCTTACAAGTGGGATGTGCCCAAGGACCTAGGTTTGGCTCTAACATATGGGCATCATTCCCATTCTAGCAAGGAGTCCTTAATGGCCATACCAAACTTGCAGGATGCCACTTCTGTGACCCAAGACATAGTGGACTGCTGGATACAGAGCACCATGGACTAAGGGCCTGGGAGAGCCTCTGTTTCCAGGAGAAACAGTATGCAGAATGGCCACTGTGATAGCTTATGGCATGGGCTTAGGAAGGGAGCTTCTTTCATCAGAAGTCCATGGGCAACACGTGGCTGTCACAGGTGGTCCAGAGACTCCAAGAAGCATGAGAGAAGGCTGCGGAAGCCTCTACAGTGAAGATGTCTCTGGGGAGCAGTGTCTGTTGCATTATTATTTGGAAAAATTCTGGAGACTTTTTTTGTAGGAGGCTCCATTCAAGATAGGTGAATTTAATTGCAACAGCATAAATGAGCTTAAGTAAAATTATAAATGAGGAATATGTTACTCTCAAAATCCAAAAATGCCTAGAAGATTCCGAGCTGGGTTTAACATTGTGGTGCATGAGGGTCGATACTATTTTCTTAATGGTGTTAGGGATGGAGTGGCTTTTGACTAACCGCAGAATTCCTAGGGAGTTAACTGAGGTAGCAAGGCCTCTTATTATGTGTGGGGAAGTAGAACCTCTCTCCCTTTTTGTGAGCTCTTTTCTATTTACATGTCTTGAATCATTGTGGCAAAGGAATCTCCTTGAAGGAGATGTAATCAGTGTGATGTCGTTACCCATGCTGCTGGAGAAAGTTGGATGTAGTTTACCATCTTGCCTACAAACACAGAGTGCAATGGCTGGGCTGCTGGAACCTCACGGGTAGCTGGAAACATGTGTCCCTTAGAAGCTGACAGCAAAGAGTGTTGTATCCCATCAAAGGTGACGGCAAACTATGGCTTAGCAGCTGTTGAAACCTGCATTAAACAGAACATGAATCACATCAATAATAGCAAAATGTTTACCAGCTGATGATTGGATGCAGTCAGTAATTTCAGTAATACTGATTATAGGGTTTTTAATAAATGAAACCAAGTTTAAGGTTATAGTAATCCACTATACTTCTTTCCAGGCTTAATTTGGCTGTTAATGGAGAAATAGTGGGGATAAACACCACTCCTCTAAATAAATCTTTTATACTGCGTTTTAATCTTTGAAGGCTTTGTTTTAATATACATTGAACCTTATTAACTATTTTAATTGTGGGGAAAGGCCCATGGAACCTCAGTTTGTAAAGCCTATTGTAAATGCCAAAGACATGATTTAATTTATTACATTTTTTGGTCAGAGCTTCCATGATCACAGTGGGATATTTAGTCAGGGCAGTAATTCTGATGATTAAGATGAAGTATACTTCTTTGTTCACTATTTTATATTTTATAACTCCTTTAGTTTATAAGATGTGCCCTCCTTGTTTAAATTTGGTGGGGTCCCCAGGAATAACTATAATTCTATCCTCTGTATTGATTAAGTCCATGATGGTTTGCTTGTTGGTGCATCTCAGTCAATATTAAAATTAATTCAAAACCTATGTTGTAGAGGTTCAAGAGTCAATTAGAGATATTTTCTATTTTCTCTGTATAAAGTCTTGTAGTAAATTTTGGGTTTCTGATTGGATCAAATTGTGGACCTCTCTGTCAATTTTGTGGTTCTTCACCTTGCATCTAGTTTGTTTATTGGTTACTTGGGAGGAGGGGAGATCTCTTTACCATGCTCATATTTATAAGTTTCTTCCTCCAGACACTGTCAAATCTATAACATCTTGGGTAGGGGTTTTCCCCATAACAATATTTGCTTTATAGAGTTTAAGGAGATGGATTTTAAGTAGGGTTTGAATAACCTCCTTATTTCTGCCACATGGGTGCCATAAATGTTTTTCCCTGTAAGCCCAAGGATGAGGATCTTTGTTGCAAAGAAGCCTGAGCCGCAGTCAAAGCCATTTTATAGGGTCTTAGTGAAGCGTCTGCTTTTAGGAGTGTAGACCTTAGCATGCTAACTGCCCTTCCACAGAGTGGGCCACCCAATGGACCCATACATTGCACAGCGCATCAGTATTTTTCCTGAGTACTCTAGAAGGAGAGCCAATGACGGGTTGAGACTCACAACCTACCATCACAAAGAAAGAATCACATCTCTGAACCCAACATTAGTCACAGCTTTACTGAAATCAAGACATACAATTCAATTTGAGACACACCCATAGATCCAGGCTAAGACACACTACCCAGAGTCACTTTAAGGAGGGCCCTAACTCTTGTTTCTAAATTCCAATTATCAAAACTTCTGATGTAGGTTGATTAAATCTATGATACAGATTTTATAGCATTCAGCAAATGCAGCACAAAGCAGCATAGCTCAACGTGCAAGGTTGTTAGCAGGTAGTAGAGCCAGTTACTGAGCCAAAGCAAGAGAAGAAAGACCCTCAGCCACAGTGGTCATTGCCCGAATACCCTCTTCTCTGCATCAATTGTTGTGGCTTCCCCACAATTGGTTTAGATATCAAGACTGATGATGGTGCCACACAAACACCAAGAGAGTATGAAAATTTGTATTCCTCACATAAGGAGGCTTTCTGGGGAGAGCAGAGCAATGCCCAGAGAGGTCCAAAACAACATGAGAGAGCAGGGAGAGGAGATTGGCTTTGGAGTTTTATTGTGGCTGTGGGTTGGTAGTGGGGTGAGGGCTTTTGTGTTCAGGTCAGTGCTCATATGGTTTGAACTTCCCATCAGTGCCAAAAGGGGAGAACACAGGCTTTCTAATCATCTTGCCCAGATATGGGGCAGAAGCAGGTGGAAGAAAGGGGTAGGGCCTGAAAACTCTCAGCCATCAAACATCAAAAGATGTGTCAGACTCTTTAATACGAGCTGGAATTTATAAAGCTTCAATTTATAAATTGAATATTTATATAATATTCTCTTTCCACTTTAAACAGAATTGTTTTCTTTCAACCTTCAAGTAAATGACTGTAATGTACTCTAGGATGTGATTAGCTGAATTTTCAAAATAACTGTCAAATGACCAACTAGGTCATTATGATAAACATATATTTGCATTCATTGTGTAATAGATGTCAATGTTAATGTTTCACATTTCTCTCATTTTTTGCATTGCTTATAGGAAATGTGCTTAATAATTCTTAAGAAATTATTGGAAAACACAGTGCAAGAACATTGGGCTAGACGTTTTACAATATGTGTAATCAGTGGTCGTATTTCACCATGTCAGTAGTTTTCCCATTTATGTTTGCTTTTATCTTTTGCTTTATTTTTACCAAGATGATCATTTCAGTGGTTTCCCCGTTAGGCTGTTTAATACCAGTTGACATCTGGTTGCTGAAGATTATTTTGAAGTAACGTTCAAAGTGATAAAGTTAATGATGATAATAATGATAAGCTGAAGGGAAGATTGGATAGTTATTGTGGAATAGTGGAGAATAAGCTGAACTAGGAGTCCAGAGTTCTGAGTTTTAGTCCTTTATCTTTCCCTTCTTGGCAGTGTGACATTGAGCAATTTATTTGAGCTTTCTGGGCTTCGTTTTCTTGATCTATAAGAAGAAAAGCTTTGATTCAATGGTCTGCAAAAACCTGCCCATTTCATAAAAAATATGTGAAACCTACTTTTAAATTTAGAGTATGCTACTGGCAGCTAGAGAAGTAAAATATAGGAAAGTCCTACCAGCTTTTCTGAAATTCAAGAATCTGCTCATAGAATTACATGGATTTGCATAATTTCAGTTAATTCCAAAGATGACTATAAGTTTAACATAAATTCTGAATCTTTTATATTCCTGCAAAAGATAAGTTATGTAACAGTGACATACTGCATTCTTTTTTATTGTCTTCCTTTTTTTTTTTTTGTTAATGCATGAGAATATCCTTGGTGGCAAACCTTACCTTTGTTACCTCTATCATTAATGCTTCATAAGTACTTTTGAGGGCATTTTTCATTTTTTATTCACTACAAATGTTAGAAGATTAATTTTCTACTCTATTCCCCTACTGGTATTTTGGTACAAAATAATTGCTTACATGAATTTGAATATTCATACACGGGGAGAAAGTATTACCTACAAAATTGCACTGTAAAATCAGTGGTCTTCCCTTAAGAACTTGAAAGGGGAGAACCTTTGAAATAGTGGGGAAAAATGCACATGTATGCATAACTTTTTCTGGAAAAGCTCTTATGAAGAAGTCATTAAATATAGCTTTTTTGTGTGTTTGATTATTCTGTCATGCAGAATCACTTTGGTGATATTTCATACTATGACAGATCAAAGCTAGAAGACAAATGAGTCACAAAAGCACACAACATGCCACAGGCACACTCTTTTGTAAACATGGAATACTCATCATTTTTGACACTCTCCCACTGATATTTCAGGATGGCATAATGCTCTCTAATTGTTCAATACTGAAATCCAGTGCTGAATACAATTAAAATAGAGATGGATTTTTTGTTGTTTTTTTTCTGTTTTGGTGACATATGATTTAATTTATCTGTTTTAGACCTAACAAAATAGTATTTTGAAATAATTCATTTCTTTGAAAACCCAATGAATTATATTTCAAATAAGTTAAAGGATTAATAGTGTTTATATTGTGGTTGGTATGCAAACACATGGTTCTTATTGCAAGCTATAGAAGTGTTGTCCCAGGCCTTGAATTAAAGGGGATTTAACTACATTGTCTTACAATTGATATAAACTCTTCATAGTTCATCCTAGCTCCTTTTGCTGAGAATGAGAAACTCTGAATACATGTGTAACTGGAATTCACTCAGGCTATGTTATCTGCTAAAACACCACACAAACACCTCATGAAACACAGACTAAATATCACAGTTTCATCTGTCCTATTGCTTCTCTTAGCTACATTTTATATAGATATAGATATAGATATAGATATAGATATAGATATAGATATAGATATAGATATAGATATAGATATAGATATAGATATAGATATAGATATGGTTGTTGGAAAAGTCATGACACATTTTTGCAATGCAAAACATAGAAAAAATACTTCATGACTTTTCTGACAACCCTATATAGATATCTATCTAACTATATAGATAGATAGATATCTGGAATAATATTTATTTTATTGTAACAAGGGTAGTCAATTAAAAAGCAGTGCAAGTTAAAAGCATTGACTTAATAGCAGATGTCATAAATGAGACCAGAATGTGGGCATAGTTAGTAAGAAATGGTACCATGGCGAACTTGAAAATCCATGCCTTTTTGAAAACATTTAAATTCCAGAACGTTTGTAATACAGTAGGAACCACACAAAAGTCATCCATGGAATGAATTTGACTTCCAACCTCATGTTTGCTGTGTTTAGTTTAGAGATATGGAAACTTAATAACTTCCTTTTCTTTTTTTCCTATCCCTTTGCTCCTTTCTACCATCTCTAAATTTATAGAAATATGCTGTTATTCATTCTAACCTCATGGTGGATAGAGATATATATCATATTACTTGTAAGTGGCAATTTTTCACTAATTAGGCCCATCATTTATTCAAATAGTAAGTATTCACTCAGCCTTGAGCTAGAATCTGAGTATATAGGTTATGTAAACAATGGTTCCTGCCCTTCAGGAAATCATAAGAAAAGAAGTAGATTACTGAACAGTTTATTTAAGGAGAATGTGGAAATTGCTATACTAGATGTTTGTGAGGTGCTAAGGAGGAGGACCACCTAAGGCAGCCTGGCAGGTCTGGGAAACCGGGTCACAGTGTCAGAAACATTTCCGTGATGAGATGGTGTATGACCTGAGTCTTAGAGAATGCACAGCTGTTAGCCACTTGAATACTATTCTAGCCAGAGAGAACAACTCAAAGGCATAGACATATGGTACATGGTTTCTAAGAGGAACTACAGCACATATTTTTCCCTCTGGTTGGAGAGCAAAGCACTATTCAAAAACAAATACACTTGAAACTGGAGAAGCAGAGACCAGATTATGGAGGGCTTTGTATGGCATGTTTAGATCAATTCAGAAATGCTTATTGCATTCTCACTCTGCTTCAGAGAGACATTTTCTAGGCTGAGAACATCCAATGCCCAATGAAACAGAAATGCTTAATTGGTCTCTAGTTAAGTAGGAGCAATCTAGGGATAATGTTCACCTGGTACATACTGGCACAGCCATTCCACTTGTTAGAGTTTTGAAATATTTCTAGGCTATTGGCAGTCTTCTGAATGACCCCACATTTCTCTGGCCACCTATCCTTTCCTCCAGCTCTTGCCCTCAGCAACTAATGGAGTGATATCTAAATATCTAGCCTGGCATCAGTTCTGACTGGCCTGTGCCCATGTCGTATTGATTATATATTTTGAGAGTCACTCTGCAAATATAATCGAACACACACACACACACACACACACACGACCTCAAATTCTGATATGGGAATGAATAGGGAGAAAAAAAGGGGAGCTTTAAGAGACAATAATAAGAGAAGGATCAAATTTAGATGAGGGAGATTAGTGAAGACTGCAATACTCTGTAAATTGAAGGATAAGTAGGAGACTGAAATGTATCATGTGTGAGTACGCCGAAGAAACTACTGAAGCTATTTAAGCATGCGGATAATGCTGTCTGGTGGACATTTTAGGTGTATTGTTGATGGCAGGCGGAGCGTGTCTGAGAGGCACAGATAAGAGACAATGAGGGCACTAAATGAAGCAATAGGCGAGGGAGGAAAACTCATTGCTTTTAGGGAATATTAGTGATGAACAAAATATGTATAGTTAGTATTCTAGAGCAGGGGTCGGCAAACTTTTGAGATGGAAGAGCCAATCCTGTCCCTCACAACAATTTAAAAATTATTCGAGAGCCATAAAACAAATGAAATCACCATTATGTGAAGACTATCCTTTAAAATTTTTATAAATGAAATTGTGATAGTTTTTTTTCATTTTCAATTTTACTTCAGAGTCACATGAGTGTATCCATACAGCCACATGGTGGCTCGCGAGCTGCAGTTTGCTGATCCCTGTTCTAGAGTAATTCAGGACTTCAAAAGAGAAAATGATGGGAGCAGGCATATGCGTACAAAGGGCAAAGTGATATCACAGAGGCAGTGAGACCTGGAGCCATAGCCTTTCCTGGTGTCTGGACTTTGGCCAAATCCAGAATCCAGTCACAAGCTTTGCAGATTCAGAAATTCGATGTTGTCAAACTTTAGGACATTGCTTCACATTGATCCCCATTTAGGAAACCCAGAAAATACTGATTTAGAAATCACTGCCAATTAGCTAATTTATTGTGAGAGAATACCCAACAAGCTTATTAGTTCTGGCTATTTGCCTAGAACCTTCCATATTGGTGAATAAATCTGCTCCTTGGGCAAATGAATATAATTATTTATCAAATTATAGATCAGAAATTTATTGAATCTTAAGGACACCAGAAAGGGATATTGATGTACTTATGGGAAATTTATCTCAAACTTCTCTAGCTGGAAGAAGTACTCTCTCCTAAACTAGGGGAAGGAATTTCTTTCATTAGCATTCACAACACTAACATTTCCCAAAGTACTGGGAGGAAACATTAATACATGGGTTAGAGGGGCAGGGACAGAAAATCTAAAATTTTTGTAAACACTGGGTTAAAATTTTTGAAAAGCTTTTTGGTTTATTTCCTCTTAGCCTTCTCAGAATATTTAATATGCCAATGTGCATATTAGCTGTGTGTGTGTGTGTACATATACATTTATGTATAAGTATTTGGCTGGGGCTCTTTTTGTGGGGAGGGGGATTGGAGGAGGGAACAGCGCTGGGGAATCAGGAAAGAGGAACAGACAAGTTGCTGTCCTTTTTGTTCTTCTGTCTAGTTGTGGGGGACGTCGCTTCACTGGCCCATGTTAGTATTGTGATCATTGCACTCTTCCGGACTGAGGCAGTCAGTCGCGAGCCAATGGACGGCCACTCACGGTGGCTCAAGGCAGCTCACACCGGCTGCAGGTCACTCGCAGTAGTTTATGGCAGCCCACTGCAGCCCCCTTCAGCCTATGCTGTCTCTGGCAACTCACGGCAGCCCAGCTCCATGTTGAGCTGTTGTTCACCATCTTAGCTGTAGAGGGTGCAGTGTCACTGGCCCATGTGGGAACCGAACTGGCAGCCCTGCTGCTCCGAGCTCGTGCTCCCAAGCCAACTCTTAACTAACGAGCCACTTGGCTGGCCCAGGGCTCTTTTTTTAAAAAAGTTGCAGCCCAATGACAATATTGCATAAATGTGTAAGTTCTTTGTGATAAGAAATTGTATTTTATTATTGAATTCCAAGAGCTTCACAATCTTTGGTACAGTTTTAAAAAGCCCAATTTATATTTCTTGACTGTGTCACTGATTGGATTAATAAATGAATCAAATAACCATTTATCCTGAGTGTGGGTTGCACATTTTTTTCTACATTCTTATCTGCCATATTTAGTAATCAAAAGATTAGTATACTCATGTTTCCATCAACCAGATGCTTTCTTAGTTGATAACTCCTTCTTGAATATTCATAAAATTAGGCTACACTTAATTTCTTAAGGAAATTCTTACAATCGATTATTTTTGCAGACAACTCATAATGTTATGTTATTGATTCTAATATACAATATTTTATTGATCTACCTTGGCTACCAATTAAAAAATGTAAAACACAGGTGTTATAAGTAAGCCTGATATACAAAAATCCTATTTTTTTAATGATAGGAATAACATTTGTTAATTGAAGGTGAACCTTTAAAGTTACAAAACTCTTGTTCTTATTGGCAATGTTATCATCTGTCTTTGGATTATTTGGAAATAGTCTGTACAATTTTGTTGAGAATTTCTACTCTAAACTAAAATTCTAAAAAGGGATAATGCTAATTAGAATCCTACAGCATGCTCTTTTACCCATATTTTCTGCTGAAATTCTTTTAATTAATTCATTGGAAAAATATTCTGTGACACTCTCATCATATAAGAAATGATACAGTTCTCGTGCCACAAATTCAAGCATTCGAGAAATGGAACGTCTGGTCTTATCCAGAGTTGTATCTACATGTCTGCAGTTTAGAAAATACAAGGCCAGATAAAGATGGGGAGTTGGGAGCAGAGGAGAGGGAAGAAGGAATGGAGGAAAAGTTAAGATGTAGCACTTAGTCCTGTCGTACCCACTGAGCATCTTCGTTTCTTTCTGATCAAAGCCCCAGCAACAGCATTTGCTGCTCCATCCTCCTTACTGTGGCTTCAAGGTGCCTCCTTCACCTGTTTCTCCCAGGTATATCAAAATGGCTACAGTGTAGGACTAAGTCAAGGACTGATGCTCACCTGAATTTTTCTCAAGAACCAAGGCCCAAGTAGCTACTTATCCCACTCAAAGATGCCCCCTGGGGTTTGGCCTGAAGGGGACAGTGTGAACAAAGGCACCTCAGAGACGCCCCAGTGACCAGTTTGCTTGTGTGCTGCACACTCTCTGCTCTCCTTTCCCAGGGTAGGGAAGCTTCAATGCGGGATGATGACGGTGGACAGTGCAGAGGAATACCTCCATCAGACTAACCAAGCAGATTTCCAAATATTTTTGTTTTTAGTTTGATGCCCAGGCTTTAGTTTTGAAGCTTAAAAAATGTGAATTTGACTGTTATTTCTATTCTGTCATGTCAATCATCCCCTAAATTATGGTAGAAGGACTAGAATTAGAATCCTATCCTGGGAGAAGAGTGCAAGGTGCAAGGTTCTGTGGGTGGAGGGAGAAAACATTAATAAATGTTAAATATCACAAAATATTTTGTGTTATGTAGATCAGTTTTTTTTTGCAGGTGACATGATTTTATTTTTTATATTAGTTTCAGGTATACAAAACAACATAATGATTAGTGATAAGCTCAATAACTACTACCCCTCTGACACTGTACAGAACTATTAAAAACCCATTCACTATATTCCTTATGCTGTGCTTTGCATCCCATGACTATATATAGATATAGATATATGTAGATATATCTATATATAGATATGTATTTTTAATTATAGTTGATAGTCAATATTATTTTATATTAGTTTTAGGTGTACAGCGCAGTGGTTAGGCATATATATATATATATATATATATATATTTTTTTTTTTTTTTTTTTTTTTTTTTAAGATTTTATTGGGAAATTGGGGGAGTGGAGCAGCCAAGTTGTTGTCCTTCAGTCTTAGTTGTGGAGGGCGCAGCTAGCTCAGCTCCAAGTCCAGTCGCCATCCGGCCGGCCATGGGAAGCTCGTGGCCACTGAGCTCAAGATGCTGTGTTCAATCTTAGTTACAGGAGAGCGGGCATGGGAGTCGAACCGGAAACCTTGTTAGGAGCATGCACTCTCTCCAACTGAGCCATCCGGCCACCTGGCCATCCGTCAGCAGCTCAGTGTCAGCTCAGCAGCAGCTCAGCTCAGGTGCAGCTCACTGGCCCATGTGGGAATCGAACTGGCGACCCTGTTGCTCAGAGCTTGCGCTGTTAACCAACTGAAACACTCGGCTGGCCCAGGCATTTATGTAATTTATGAAGTGATCTTCCTGATAAATCTAGTATCCATCTGACACCATACATAGTTTTTACATTATTGACTATATTCCCCATACTGTATTTCACATCCCAATGACTGTTTTGTAACTACCAATTTGTACTTCCTAATCCCTTCACCTTTCTCACACATACCCCCAACCCCCTCCCATCTAGCAACCATCAGGTTTTTCTTTGTATCTATGAGTCTATTTCTGTTGTTTGTTCGTTTATTTTGTTCTCTCAATTTCACATATAAGTGAGATAATATGGTACTTGTCTTTCTCAGTCTGACTTATTTCACTTAGCATAATCTCCTCTAGGTCCATCTATGTTGTTGCAAATGGTAAGATTTCATTCTTTTTTTATGGCAGAGTAATACTCCATTGTATAAATATACCACAGTTTCTTTATCCAGTTTTCTATTGATGGGCATTTTGGTTGTTTCCATATCTTGGCTATTGTGAATAATGCTGCAGTAAACATAGAGGTGCATATATTTTTTTGAATTAGTGTTTTGGATTTCTTTGGATAAATACCCAGAAGTAGAATTGCAAGGTCATCAGGCAGTTCTATTTTTAATCTTGGGGGAACCCCCATACTGTTTTCCATAGTGGCTGCACCAATTTGCAATTCCACCAGCAATGCACCCTGGTTCCCTTTTCTCTACATCCTCACCAACACTTATTGTTTGTTGATTTATTGATGATAGCCATTCAGAAAGGAGTAAGGTAGTATCTCTGTAGTTTTTATTAATGTAAATCAATTTTATAATAGAGATTCATGTGTAATGCTTAGTTTTGTTTATCATTTCTCAGGGACACAGCTATTGTATAATTTATAATTGGCTAATAGGTTAATATTTGAATTCTTTTTCTTTAATAGCTTTTTTGCTTTTTTAGCATCATGGTTTGAGCTTACTTTTATGTTTAATGAGAGTTTGTGTCTAGCCATATCCATTTAAACCTAAAACATGTCCCCTTCCATAAGAAAACAAACTTTATAGCAATGTGAGCTGGGCTCCAGTCATATGCCTTACCACCACTGCGACTTCAAGCAAATCTTTTATCCTCTTCAAAATAATCTTGAATAAAATAGGGAAAATTAAGTTTACTCCAATCTATTTGAAAGAAGTGTGTGTGTGTGTGTGTGTGTGTGTGTGTGTGTGTGTGTATGCGTGTATGCTCATGTCGTAAATTGTAGGGCTTCATGTAAAGGTTAGTTATAATCTTTTCAATATTTTGTTTTCTCATTGGTTAATTTAAAGAACTGTAACATTCTTTTTAAATTTATTTTTATTAGTTTCAGGTGTACAAAACAATGCAACAGTTGTACTTTTCATCCCTCACAAAGTGACAACCCCTCTTCCCCAATCTACCACCCCCCATTTTAGAAATCTATTCTAAATATATTTTGAGTACTGAATAAGTATTTGGTTCTATTAATTTTTTCATATAATAGACTCTCTTCCACCCCAGGAAGTAGTATTTCATTGCTTACTGCACTTCAGAAGAAACTGTCTATACCAGAATTCTTTATCTAATGAAATCTGAGCTCTACAACCTGCTAATCACTAGGTTTCATCCATCTGGTGATTGCTTTCTCACCAATTTTCTAAATTCTTCTAAAATTTATGAGGTTATCAACCTTCATATTGCGATTTCTTTTGTGGATATCTTGCTTGAAAATTGAAGTCCATACTCATCATTCTTACCTACATTTAAAGCATATCATTAGACTTTTTTTTTCAGCTCTCTACCACATTTTTCTTTATAACATTTAAAACATAATCATCCTCTACATTTTTTCTGCTTTATATTTTTGTTTTATATTTACTTATGAAATGATATGATATCTGAAATTTGCTTCCACATAACCCCAGGAGCTGATTCGGGGTGATTTTTATAGATGAAACTAGACTATTCATGAGAAGATAATTTAAATTTTTCTGCGTGAATATTTTTCTAAAAATCAGCTTATCTTTTAACAGCATTCTTTAAAAAAAGAATGGTATAAAAGAAAAATATAAAATCTATACATTTAGTTTGTTTAATCCTCAAACTTGCATCACCAAGAATTGATTGTGGAATTATCTGAGACAGTTTTCCCACTGAGGAAGCATGCTGTATGATGTTATATAAGTTACTTATTATCTCATAACAGGCCTCCTTAGATTTAAATAGTGATGTCTTTTTAGAAACTAAAAGACTAACTGCTAGCCCGTAGTCAATCAATTAATGAGCTATGTGAAGCCTGAATAAGTCATTTAATATCCCTTTCTCAGTTTCCTAGTCTATACGATGAAGGCATTAACAAAAGTATCTCCAGAGATATATTCACTGTAAATTTCTTTATACTTTAATTATATCTAGTCCTGTTTATTATGTTCTATTTCCCCTGACTTCTCTAAAGGTTAGTAGAGATGCATTTTCATCCAGTTCTGCCATTTACTTACTGGTTATTTTGATCGAGTCACGTTACTTAGGTTTCTTAATCTGAGGAAATAACTGTTATAGCCTAATGGCTTTCTAGTGGGAATAAAGAATCTGGTGCAAAATAATTTATTTAGAGCATTTAGCATAGTACATAGCATGTACAAAATGTTCAGTTAATTTTAACTAATATTTGCAGAAGCATCACCTCTCTGAGGCCATTATAGTTTTTTCTTAACTGCATTTAATTTTTCTCTATTGACTATATTCCATAAATCATAATTCAGAAGACAGGAAGTAGAATTCTACTGAATATTTCAGAAGGCAATTTTTTTTTACAATTTATGTTACAGTGATAAAAGTAACCAAGTAATAGTCACTGAAAAGTAAATTTAAAATAAACGAAACCATTTCTTTTGGTTGACCTCCATTGTGTGTTACCTGAACAATATATGTTATTTGTTTACACTAATGTCATAATAAGCAAAGATACATACATTATTTTAAGTGGTTGAATGTTCCTCTTTACTATGTGAACTGACTTGTTAATTTATGTGTTGATATGCCCAAAACAACCATGTCTTGGCATAACATAGAATGATGTTTGATGTGCCTAGGTTTAGTTGTTTGAGTTTTTCAGCCAGAAATTAAAGGAAAATAATGCATTATTTAAACCAGCCACATATGTGCAATATAATTACCAGACAATCCATTGCTCTGTGGAAAATGATGAAAACCTCTTAAAGAGTTAAAGTGCCATTGAAATGTCTTAAAACCTTAACAAAATCTTGCCTTTCTTCCCAGTTTTTACATTTCTGATAAAAGAAATTTACACATATTAGTTTATGTGGTCATCTTTCAGCTTAAGAAAATTTAATCATAAAAAATTTTACTAGCCAAGAAAACATGGTTTGATTTTTGTCTACTCTTAATTTTTAAAACTTTATGAATGCATTTTCAGAAATGATATAGAGTGTACTTAAAAAATATCTAATTTTTTTCACATCAGCCCTTTTATTCTTCACTTAAAGATCCTCATGTTTTCAGGAAGCTAAGAATGTGTTGGCATGATGTACATGTTTTAAATTTCTCTCCCTAAAACATATTGAATCCAGCACTGAAGAATAAAATATTTTTCAAAATCCCCAGATATAGGTTCATTTTATAATCTGATTCTTTTATATCCAAGGTCAGTTTTGTAGTTTGCTAAGATTTAAACAGTACAACATAAGGAGGTCTGGGATAGGCTATATAACCACCCTTTCCTCTTAGCTGAGAGCCTTGCAGGGTTTATGGCAGTGTGGGCTGGCAGATTGTATATAAACAGATCATAAATCACAGCTGGGAGGATTTCAGTCACTGGTTCAGTGGCGGAAATGTAAGCCAAATGAGCAGATGCTGTAGGGAAAATTAGTATCTAACCAAGATAATGAATTATCCCAAGTTCTGTTAAAATATATATATATATAATTCTAAATAATGAATATCTTTATACCCAATAAAATAAACATCATTAAAATAAAAATTTTAAAATATATCTTTTAAAAGACTGTGCTTAAAAATAATTGTTAATTTGGTTCATTAAGAATATCAAAAGGCCATATAATGAATCAAACAAACTCAAAAAAGAAAGTACGCTTAAGAGTAACTTTATTTTTAAATCATATTGAGTGCTTTAAAACCTTCAAGAATAATGTGTCTGCAATTCTTTAAAAAGATGTATCTTCAAGCTTGTTTTAAATATTTTATACTAATTACAGAAAAAAATTAGAAAACATGAAGTTTGTTTTAAACTCGCCACAATTCTACTATCCAAAGGTAATTACTGTAAACATTTAAGCTTTTTCCCTCCTAATGTTTTCTTTTTTTGTTTTAATGAAGTAATAAACATAGAATATATATCATTTTTTATCCAATTTTTTAGCCATCTATTTTTTAAGTATTTTATCATGCTACTAAATATTCTTCAACATCATGATTTTTAATAGTTGCATATATTTATTCCATCATATATTTGCACCTCAGTTTATTTAATCATTTCTATAAGGCTGGACATTCAGATCTTCTCCCCTCCCCACCTTTTTTAACTTTACAAATATCATTGTAATAAACATGCTTTAATATAAGACTTGGGCTTCATGCGTGATTAATTTCTAGACTAGATTCCAGGAGAGAAATTAAGTCAGAGTCCGTGAGCTTTTTTAAAGCTACTGATTGATGATGCATATTTCTAAACTGCTTCCCAGAAAGGTTTTAGACAGTTTACAATCTCACTGAAAAGTGTGAGAAACTGCCTACATCATTGATCTCAATTGCTCCTTTGAAACAAAGCTTATACCATTGAGGTAGAAGCTACAGATCAGTTATCTCCAAATTAAAAAGCACTTCTTACTATTAAAATGTCCAGCAAAAGGACATTCAGTAGGAGTCTCATGAGATGCTCGGACCCAGATGAAAACTCACCAAGCTCAGTCCTCAGCTCTGCTTTTTCCAAACCAAGTTTGGAACAGGTCCCTAGGGACTCAAGCTACACTTACAAGATACCGATTTATAAATCAGATGACATTTTGTTAGTTTACATAGAGAAATGTATGTGCCAAATAGGCCAGAATACTAATTTTAGCAAGCCAATATGTTTTTTTCTCTGACTGGAAAGTCGTCTTTGTAAACTGAAATCTGAGATTACGTTTTAGTGTACAGGATCATTTTATAAAGTGATTCAATGGTAGTACTAAATTTCATTTTTAAACTATGGCAGTCTAAAACATGCTTCTTTGCTATAGATTATATCCTCACATTGCTTGACCAATAAGTAATTGCTGTTTGGCTTTCATTTTCTTCACTGTAAAGTGGTATCTCCTTTTACTATTGCATCATAATTCCGGTATCGATTAATTTGTAAGACTATATTAAACCGAATTTATTAGGTGGGTATTTGGAAATGAATGTGCTCTCATCGACAAAATTACAAAAAATGCTTAGAACTAGGTGTTTATACATCTCAACTTTTTGAGGTTGTTATTTTTTTCTTAGCAGCTTTTCATTCCAGAAGAAAAATATTTAAAGCTTCCATATTTTGGTGGTTCAAACTATTTGTTATATGCACCATTCTGTATGCTAATTACAATGTAAGGAAATGCAATTAGTCTTACATTTCACTTTTCAGACATCATATTAACCTTTGATAGTGTGGTTCTTAAATTTGCAGACAGGCTAATTTTTAAATCTGGCTTCCAATCTTCATAGAATTATGACATTGGACCAGTTTCTTAATCTCTCTAGGCTTCAGATTCGTTATCTATAAATTAAAGATAATAATCTTATAGAATTGTTAGGAGGATTATCCATGGGAAGTAATTATATACAAGTGCCCAGAATATACAAAGTACTCAGTAAACATTAGCTATGATTATTTAACCAAGCCTATCTTTTCCCACATGTTTTACAGAAATGTCTTCAGCAACTTCAAAGTTTTCGTGTACTTTTAGGAACAAATGATATGTAACATAAGCATTCCCAAACATGATGTTATTTCAGAATTTCTCTGCAGTATTGGGATTTCTAATGCACATCCTCTTATTATAGTTTCTTAAAGATTTTCTGTTTTAATTTATAATTTAAAAAGAGAATTCTTTCTCTCTCTCTCTCTCTCTCTCTCTCTCTCTCTCTCTCTATATATATATATATATATATATATGTAATCTATTCTCAAAATATGTCTGCAAGCATTATTATTTAATCTTATTTTAGGAACATTGTAAGATATGAGGTAGGTATATGAATATTGAACAGAAAATGGCAAAACATCATTACATGCAAATGATACCATTGCATATTAGAAAATTCGAAGAAATTGAATGAAAATTAAAAGGTAATAAAACTGACTGAATAAAAGATAAATATGCATTGGCTTTCATCTATAACAGTAATAACCAAGCAGAAATATAGTTAAAACAGATTAGTACTCACATGATTTCATAAGTAGCTTTTGAATAAAAGATTTTCAAAATCTCTGAGTCATTAAGTCTTTATTTAAAGCTAAATTTTCAGACTTAGGTGCTTCTGAATCCATTACAGCATGTAAAATGATGAGCTTTTTTTCTCTTTTCAACAAGTGCTGAAGCCTTAAGAAAGTTTCAGTATAAATAAAAAGATAAAATATATCATAGATATGACTGATAGAATGTGGTAAGCACCCTATGAAAGATACTACCTCATATGCAAGGGAGCACGAAATATGGCTAATGTTAGCCTTGGATGTTGGCCTGGTATTTGAGTGGTATATAATGTCATCCAGTGTTCCGATGAGCCAAGAAGTCCAAAGGCTTTTTTAAAACTATGTTTTAGATTAGGAACTTTAATAGGATCCCTAAAACATAAGATATTTTCCCCCAGTTGACAAGGAAGTTGAAATATCTGGAAGCCATATTATGTAAGAAATAGTTAAAGAATGGGGAACGTTTCAAGAAAGACTTCCAATCAAGGGAGCTTCACAGACAATAATGTGAATGAATGTTAAGAAAATTCAGGGAGGCAGATTTTGGCACATTATAGGAGAGGATGGTCTAGAAACTAGGTTTTTCTAACAAGAAGTGGGTTTCCTTAGCACCCTGTTAGTTCTCCACCACTCAGAACGTTTAAGTGGAGATTGCAAATGAGCATCTGCATGAATTGGGAGGTCTATATTATACTCCCTGTGGTCCATTTTGCTGTCAAGGTTTTTTCTCTAAACTTTTAAGTAGAAGAAGATACTGTGAAGCAGTGTTTTAGGGTTTTGTACTTCAAAGCAGTTCTATCATTTTAAATATTTTCTTTTGCATATCTATTTTTACCGAACAGTTTCAAAGACTGATTTTTAAAAGCATCTTTATATCAGCATATATTTATTGTGGGCTATCTATAATGTAAGATTCCTATCTTATGAGTTAGTGTTCAGAAAATACAAGTCTTATGTTTGGTTGAAATATTTCAGCTCAGTAAATGTTAAAACTATTCCTGATAGGAAAAAGCTGAAATGGAAGGAGATGGTATCAATTCATATTCAAGTATTCTTAGAGTCATGTTTTGCTTAATAATGTATGATTCTAAACTATCAGCCTGTATTCATATTATCAACTTTTATACCATATTTTATTTCACATGGTGCTTTTCTGATTTTTCTGATTTAAACAAGCATAATTATTTGCAGATTACAGACACAAATTAAACTGTTAAATTCTTTTGGTGATAGTGTTTTAAATCAGAAATATTAGACTTTATTTCCTTTCAAAAATGTCTGAAGTATCACAAATAGTTCATCTTTAAAAACAAATTCTAAATGGTTGAACTTGAAAATTATATAAATTATTGCTGATTTAATAAGCAATATACATAATTGGCATTTTCAGAGGACACTGGCCTCAGATGCCACTTGATCCAACAGATAAAACCATGGCACCCAGTGCCTGATTTTTCTCTCTTTCTGCACTCAACTTTTCACAGTATCAGCTCCATCATCACACTCCTCAGTGCTCCTGTCCCTGTCCCTAACCTCACTCCCCACACCTCAACACAAGGATCTCCCTTATTGTAGATAAAACAGCTTTGGCAATTCTAAACCTCATGACTTTATACCCCACCATTAGACAAGTGACAGTCTCTTCCATTTTTTTTAACACCCCCAAATGCTTCCTGGTATGTCAAGGGCTTTGACTAGGTTACATATTTTTTTTTTTTTGATACAAAAAGAGAAAAAGGTATAAACCCTCAATATCTTTCTTTCTTTCTTCCTTCCTTCCTTCTTTCCTTTCTTTCTTCCTTCCTTCCTTCTTTTCTTTCTTTCTTTCTTTCTTTCTTTCTTTCTTTCTTTCTTTCTTTCTTTCTTTCTTTTCTTTCTTTCCTTCCTTCCTTCCTTCCTTTTTTCTTTTCTTTTCTTTTCTTTTCTTTTCTTTTCTTTTCTTTTCTTTCTTTCTTTCTTTCTTTCTTTCTTTCTTTCTTTCTTTCTTTCTTTCTTTCTTTCTTTCTTTCTTTCTCTCTTTCTTCTTTCTTTTCTTGTGTTCACTAACCAGAGTCAGTTTTCCCTCCATCACCATGTATTTGATCCCTTTACCCTCTTCTACCACCTCCCTCCCCCGCTTACCCTCTGGTAACCACTAAACTATTGCCTATGTCTATGAGTTTTTCTTTCTTTATTTTTTTGTCTTGTTCCTTTGTTGCTTTTCAGTTTTATATCCCACATATCAGTGAATAATTATGTTTGAACCCGTGAACTGCCCACTAAGGCCAACGAATGGGAAACACTGATTCACTTAAACCAGCGAAGATTACCCCTGTCTGGGTATAGAATTAGTCCCACCCAAAAGATATGGGTTGAGAATAAAATTTCTGATGCAAGTGGAGGAGAAAACCAAGGTACACTGTAAGAAAAAAAAATTGTGAATGGATTTTAGAGTATCTAACAAAGCAGTAAATCCACTTCACATAGAGATTGTTGATCCCAAAATTCCCTTCCAGCTCCTAACAAAGAACACCTTGAATAACTTAACTTTATTCCAGGTTTATCATTTTAAATTATTTCAAACATTTGGAAAAAATTTAATACCACATAAAGTCCATTAAAATTTGATAATTATAATTTTTGAAATTATTTCTTTACTTATGGAATTAAGTTGTGTAAGTTACATGAACATTTCTCCTTTTGTGGGTTCTCAAAAATACATCGGTTGAATTTTATTGACTGGAAGATAAAAACACTGTAAATAAAATAAATTTTATAAAAGTAAAAGGGAGAAATTTCACAAATATGTCAAATATTAACACTCTTCCTGTTGGAAAAAAAATTTGTAAAAACTTGGCAAAATAACCACAGAATAAAATCTAAAAACTATAAAAGTCAGCAAATCTACAAAAGCTGTCCATTTTAAAGCTTCAATGTTATAAGTAGAGAACAGATGTGAACAACTCTGTTATAGTGTTTCATAAATAGGACTCAAATATCATCTGTTTTTCATATATTATCAAGTTCAACATGACCTTAGCAGTATGTCTCAAAGTGTGTTGTTGTCAATCATTAGGCTGCTATGCTAGAATTCTTGCTACAGTTAATATTTTTGATGTTTTGTTGAAAATATTTGTCCTTGTTTAAGTAAAACAATTTGTTCCTGAGCATGTGGTGGATCAGGAGACATAGTACAGTCAGAGGACACAGGATAACCTAATGAGTTAAGAGTGCAAGCTGTGTTTTTAGATTTCTAGCTGAGTTTTAAAAATTTAGTTATAAGACATCTTAGCCACATTCTCTCAGGGAAGTTCAGTGATCTCTCTGAGTCTCAGTTGACTCAAGAGTAAAATATATAAGACTATCAAATTTAATTTTTATAAAATCTACTTGGGGGAGAAAAGTGTTTACTTCTTCCTAGAACCATTTAACAAATAGTTTTGTTACAGTAGTAATGGTAAGAACACTTAACATGAGATCTATTCTCTTAGCAAAACCACCAGTTTTGTGGACTATAGGCACAGTGTGTTCAGCAGATTTCTGGAATTTACTCGTCTTGCGTAACTGAAACTTGATACCTGTTAAATAGCAACTCCCCAGCCCCTGGAACCACCATTCTACTCTATTTCTATGATTCTGACTATTTTGGTTACCTCGAAAGTGGAATCATGCAGTATTTGTCCATAAGAGCTTTTACTAATATACCATCTGTTACCAAAAACAAAACAAAACAAAAAAAAACAAGAAAACAAAAGCTCACCAATGCTGAAATTAAGGTAGGTACTTCTCTGTGATCAGAAACTTTATTTGACTCTTTAAGTACAGTTTTATAGTCTCCATTACATGAAAGAAGGACTTGAAATGATAAGCATTGGCTTATGAAATTTGCACTTGGCTCTGGAACAGGATTTCATAAAAAAATAGTGTCGTCATATGGTCAGCTGCCTTTAGGCTGTACATACGCATGTATATCTCATCACAGAGAAATGACTACTCCTATGTATTGGGTTGTCGCAAAGGTCATGACACATTTTTGCAACGAAAAACATGGAAAAAATACGTCATGACTTTTCCGATACCCCAATATATCCCTCCAGAAAGCTTTCTCCCCTTCTTTCTTAGCAATGTTTAGTGTTGCTCAATTTTCTTTCTTAGAGCTAATCTTAAAAGTATATGCTTCATTTTCATTATAACCACACGTTGTTAGTTATAATTTATATATAATAAAATACAGTGATCTTAAGTGTACAGTTCAATGACTTTTGACAAGAGAATATGCTTTTGTAAATATCAGTCAGATCAATATAATGAACATTTTTATTACCTGAGAAAGTGCCCTTGTGCTCTTTTGCTATCAATTACCCTAACTCTTCCCTCCTTCCCCCAGGAAACCACTGTTGTGATTTGTGTCACTATAGATTAGTTTGTAGGTCTTTTCATGAGTGACATATTCTGAAGTTTTCCTTCAGCTCTACTACATTGTAATGCAGTATGACTTTGAGAAACTTACTTAATCTTTTCTCCTCTTTTCCTGCAAATTGGGCATCAGTATTTCGTCTACTTCATAGGGTTCTTAGGATTAAATGAGTCAACATATATAAAGTACTTAGGATAGAGTCTGGCACAGAGTAAGCACTCAATCACAGTATTGATACTATTTATTAATACTAATAGTTATTAATAAATACTGTTGAAATTATTGTTATTATTGAGGACCAGACATTTTGCGAACCATTGAAAGAATGGTTATCAAAACCAGATGTCTTCTGTCCTTATAACATTTTGTCATTGAAATTAATATAGCCGACTCTAATATCAAGACAAATGCAACTAGAGCTTTTCCCCTTCTCATCTTAGCTTTTTTTCTTATACATCTGAAAACAGACAAGCCAAAAACAGAAAAAGAAAAGAGCCTATATGCTTACCATATGTGATCAAGAAATTGTACAACCAGCGCTGCCTGTAGAGATTAATATTTTACTATTTTCCCATGGACATTTCAAAAACTATTGAGAAGATATATTTTGCCTAATTATATCTTAGACATTTAATTTTGTTGAACTATGCTATTTTATCCCCCAAAATTTATATTTCTCAGATTTTTATGGTATCATTCATTGTTTTCCTTCATATTTGAACTTTGGCCAAATTGTGGGTTAAATAATCATGGCATAAGTTATTTTAAAACCATCCCTTGCCACTGTATGTCTAGTTGTTGTCTGTAAGGGTCATGAATTAGGGTCAGACCTATTCATTTTTGTTTCCCCTGTGTCACATTAGCCCCTGGCATTTAGTGAGAGAAGAAGACAGTTTACTTAGCATCACTGTCCTATAAGCACTTTATATACATTTTAAAAATTAAATTCATACCAAAATGCCTGGCACCAGGTAAGCACTCAGTAAATAAGATTACAGAATGAAGGAAAAAGGAAAGGGGAAAAGGGGATTATATTATGAGGATAGAGAATAAGATAACACATCAGATAGACCCAAGTACCGTGGCTTGAATAAAACAGATGTACATTTCTCTCTTGTTTCACCACCCCACGGTATACAGAGCCTGCAGGGCTGCTCTGCTCTGACATCCGTTAGGTCAGGCTGTTGTCCTTGTCTGCATAGGTGAGTCTGACTCCCCTGCATCACTTTTGCATTCCTATTTGTGGGAAAGGAAATGGAGGCAAGTCATTTCCTTTTAAGGATGAGACCCGGAAGTTGTACCCATCACTTCTGCTCATATTCTGTTGATGAGTACTTCGTCACAAAACTACATTCCATGTGGGGAGCCCAGAGAATGGAGTTTCTGGCTGGATGGCCATATCTAAAAGCTAACACGGGACAAAGGAGAGAATGGATAGTGGGGAACACTATGTTGTCTTAGCTGTGAGGGAGAAGGAGAAAGAGGTAAAACTGAAGGAAAAAACAACTCCCTAAGATGTATCAGAGTCATATCATTTTTAGGTGGAGATATTGGGACTCAAGAGAGTTAAGAAATGTACCTACGGACCAACTCTTACTAAGTGCCAGAGCTGAGATGTGAAGTCAGGTACTGCAATGCTGAAAACGATGTAGATAACGTCCATCCCAGAGCCCCGTAGTCTTCCGACTACATATCATGCCCCAGCACATGTTGCTCGAATTTATAAATAAATACGGTTTATCTAAAGCTATTTAGATTATGTACGTTTATGCTCTCATTATGGAGATAATTGTTCCAGTGTCCAACATGCAATTATTACTTTAAAATTATATTAGCTGCCTTGAATTTTACGAAGTGTTTACAGATACAGAATCTCATTTTATCATCACGATACCTGTGTAGCATGCAGAAGTATGATTATTACCTTTTACATGTGAGACAATGTAAACAGGGAGGTTCAAAGTCTTGTAATTTTAGCTAGTGTTTAAGACAATGACTAACAGCCAGGGCTAGACTGTATTTCTTTTCATCCTTCCTCCAAATCCAGTCCCTACTTTGGAAAAGATTCAGAAAATTCACTTAAAAACTCATTAGAAATATAATGTAAAGGCCTATGTTGCAAATATCCTGCATTAAAGAGTTATTATACTGAGTTATAATTCTTGTAAAGTGTATTTAATGAAAATCTATAATTTTATAAGTCAGTGCTGTTGGGAACTAGCTATATCAAGATGAATACGATGTGATCTGTGACCCTCTTGGCCAATTTGACAGTGCTAAGAAAAAATTGGGAGTTTCCTTTAAAATATAATTTTTATAAAAGAAAAAGTTTTAAAAGGCAGTGAGGTTTTCTTCTTCCTTCTTTACCTTTTTTATTGTTTTAACTGTTGTTCTGCTATACCCCATTACTTCAGATTTCAAATAGAAAATCCAAGAACAGAGCTAGAGAAACTATTTTTTAAAGGAACACTGAAACTACTACTGGTGACAGCATTCTGAAAATTCAGGACATTATCTGCTCTCAATGAGATTAATTTCATCACTTAAAAGAGTTGAAAGTGAACTCAACAAAGTAACTAACGCCTGAATGACTCCAGCAGAAATTTGAATGGTCAGCATTCTGTCCATTCATGTTAGATTTTGTAATCAGAAATCAAAATCTGTCTCCAAGTCCTACCTTCTAATCAGTGCTTTTCACCGAAAGCCAGCTCTTAAAATGGCCACAGCTCATCTAAGGCTCTTACATTTCATTTGGTCAGTTTTCACTTACATTCCTGTATTTTGTCACTATTTTTGAAATTTTCGGTGTGAATGAAAGGAAAGTGACGGAATCAAGAAGCATAGCAGAAATAATTCTTCCACTCGCAGGGATTGTTTGGGCATGGTTGGAGAGGTGAGAAGGAGAAATCCAAGTCTACTTAATACAGCCTTGGTGACTGAGCACATGGTCAATACTGGAGTTGTTTTTGAGAAAATGTCGAGCCTCTGCCCTTCAAGAGTTAATAGTGTGTGCTGGTAGATGAGACACAGCAAACAGAAAACTAAATGAAAATAAATCCTCAAGTGTTATGCGGTATATAGAATGGACCTTGAATAACATAGGAGGGAAAAAGACATCACTGGATTCTGAGTAATTGAAGGTATTCGTGGAGGCTAGAGCAGGCCTCTTGGACTTTTATACATTTACATGAACTTGAGAAAATCACTATTTTGCTCTGAATAATGCTACTGTATTTACCATGCTTGTGCCATTTTTTAAAAGAATTTATATTAGTAAAAATACTGGAAAGCCACAGACCCATACTACTGTAAAAACCACAAAAATCTAACAACAGAAAGAATATGTTCTGTCATACAAGAAAAGTTTTCAGATCCAAATCATATTGTTCATGTAGTTCAGATCTGTAGGGATACAGAGCCCCCCAAAAAAAGGCTTCCTTCCTCCAAAAGAGAAGAAAATAACATTTTTTTCAGGATGCCTATATTTATGGACATATTTATTCCTTAATCCAAGGACACTTATTCGTCTGTTCGGTGAACATCGCCTGAGCCCCCATCGTGCTAAAGGCTATGTGCAGAGATGACTCCTAATATTACTCAGGTGTTTGCAATCTGATCTTCTGAAAGAGCATATTCAAATTATAGATAAACTCTTCATTTAAATTAGCATACACTAAACTATAGTTTTCTTTTCTCTTTCATGGGATATTTAAAATGAATGAAATATAGCAGAATTGGCTTTCTTGTTGGAAATGATAACCAATGGAAATACAGGGAACATGTTGGAAATCATTAAATCTGCCGACGCTTCAACTGTTGATTTTACTCCAAAACCTTTTCAACATTTTAATGTTGATATAACTTTTTATATCCCTTTTGGTTCAGGTGCTAAAGCTTATATAAATTCACCGAATTTCATTACAGTGTAGCCAGAACCTAACTTAATCAGTCTCTAGCTGTGCTCAAATAAGAGGCTGTCGTTCAGCCAAGTGGAAAGTCCACACTGAATAAAGACTAGACACAAAGCCATGAGGATTGCCTACTGAGCATCCAATGCTGACTACTCGCAATGGTATTCAAATGTCACATGTCTTTCCTTTGTGTGGATTTATAACACATTTCATTTTATTGATGCACTGGTTTCATTTCCAGTAATCTATTTTAAATGCCAGAGTTTTAGTAGATTCCTATTACACTAGCATAAAACATCCAGGTAAAACCTAGGAAGAAACAACTATTTCCGAATAGCAATTCAGGTAGGGGTAAAATGTGCCTATGTATACACACACACACACACACACAAAAAAAACTTGTCTTTATAATTTTTTTAATGCAGAAAAACTATCTCTGTAGCTGGGAACAGTTTATTCTTGTCAGCAATATGGGATATATCCATAGTATAATACTATAAATAATTTTATTATATATGTGGATAAAAGAAGGTGGTCTTTTTCTAGATGCTCATGTCTTTTTGTCTGAGCAATCCTCTTTATAAATGAAGATTTTCCTAAGCCCAAAAGACAGAAAAAAAACTCATTTTGTAACTGTATTATGCATATTTTCTTATGTTTTTTATTGCAACCCACTGTACATATGTCTTTTTTTTTTAAGATTTTTATTGGGAAATTGCAGGGATGGGAACAGTGCTGGGGAATTGGGGGAAGGGGAACAGACAAGTTGCGTCGTTTTTGTTCTTCAATCTAGTTGTGGAGGACGTTGCTTCACTGGCCCA
>NW_017732120.1:91204-154666 GCF_001890085.2 Hipposideros armiger
GCCATCGCCGGTGACTCATGGCAGCCCAGCTCCAGGTTGAGCTGTTGTTCAGCATCTTAGCTGTGGAGGGCAGTGTCACTGGCCCTCATGTGGGATTCAAACCGGGGCCCTCTGGCATCCCTAGCCAGTTCTTAACCATCACTCCACTTGGCCGGCCCTGTCTGTCTTTTTTATTAGAACAGTTTCTCAAGGTGAGGGAGGACAAGCCATGTAATAATCAATGGAGTACTTAAAAATGTAGATTCCTTAGTTAGACTCCATTTCAGTGTTACAGGCAAGGTTCTCTGGGAGCAGCTCCTCCATCAATTTCAAAAGCATCCAAGATGATTCTCATGCTCACTCTAGTGGACAACCATTGCACTAGATTGGATCCCACTTGAGGGAATGTGTCATGTCTTCTTTATCTTTATCCCCTTGTACTCAGGACATTGCCACAAATGATTTTTAAGTTGAATTGGATTAAAATGGTTTTGTTTATATCTATAGGAAATGCATTGTGAACACAAATACCTCAAAAATACACAATAAAAATCCTTGCATCCTTGCAGTGTTTCATACATGGCCAAGATCGTATATCCACCAATTAATGGTGACAAAACAATGAAAAAACAGGGAAAATGCAGTGTTTTCAGTGCATAGTGTATCAGGCACAATTCTGAAATACAAGTCATAAATCATTTTTTAAGCTCTCCTGAAAAGTACCCAAGTTAAAAAATGTGCCCCATCTATTATTTTGTCTTAGTAAGCACTCTACTAACTGCTGTGAAAAATGATTGCTTAACAAAAAATATTTTAAGTTATTACATCATATATATACCCAGGGTTTATTAGTTTCCCGGGCTTGGATCTGACTTCACTGAAATGCACCTGAGAAATCTGACCTTAGGAGTGAGCTCATGATGAATAAACAGGCTTTCCAACTACTGTTCTACTTTTAAAAGCCAAGATTTTCATGTGTGGCATACACTATGTGTGCCATAGGTGCGATCGTTAAAGGTCAATTAGATGAGGTTCTCGTATTGGCTTGTATTTTACTAGCTGTATGATCACATGCAATTATTTAATGCTCTGTGTCAGTTACCTCATATATGAAACAAGAACATGAATCACTGCTTCTTAGAACTGTTTAGGTTTAGAGGCAATATTTATAAAGCATGTAGCACTATAATTGTTGATATTATTTTGCTATTGTTATTGTTACTATTATTATTGGCATACTTGATGATCCAGTGCTCTCTCTCCCACCCGCAAAAAGGTACTGTCTATTTTTAAGAAAAATAACTACTTGTTATCATCTTTCTGTACATATTTTTCCTGAATCAAACCTCTGTCTATTTAAAAAAACATTTCCCAAAGCTGACAGTTCCCAGTGTCTCACTTCACTCACCCTTCCAAAATCTAAGTGCTGTTTTGATTAACTCCAAGAGCAGCTGTAGTCTTAAGAGCAGATGAAGCAGTGTGCTTCTCCCTGTTTGCTGAGAGCATACAGTCAGTCAGGATATACTGTGAACTGCAGACCTACTCTGGTGAGCTAGTCATTGAATTTATTAAAAAAAAAAAATGAGTGTCACAGATTTCAAGTGGGAGGCAACTTTACAAATTAATGAACTCTCCCTTTGAGTTCATGCCCAGAGGCGGGAATGGATGCAAATTTTGTGTGTCCTAAAGCTGATCTACTTTGCGGGGCCCTCTTTAAGAAGAAGAATACGTTGCTTTTGCAAATTTTGCCAAACCATATATCCTTGTGAGTACATTGATGGTCCTCTTTCAAGGTCTTGAAAGAAGCCTGTGCAAGGCAGGAGCTTCATTAACTTCACCGTATATTTGCATAACGATACAGCATCTTAGGTGGGATTGTGTGGCATAGAGTATAAGTAATAAAGTTTAATAAAAGAGAGAGATGAATGTTGTAGCTGCCTGGAGAAGGAGAGTAAAAGGAACAAGCTTAAAAATATACCTACAACAGGGCGGCCAGGTGGCTCAGTTGTTTAGAGTGCGTGCTCTGAACAAGTTTGCCAGTTTGAAAAATATTAACCAAAAAAATAAAAAATAAAAAAACCTTAAAAAAATGTACCTACGACAATGACTACAATGATAATAAGTTAGTAGAGGGTATTGGGAGTTCCATTTATAAGTTAAGCAACCAACCTGGTACTAAACCCCAGCTCTGCCACATAAATTGTATAGAAATAAATGCAATCATGGTCATATGCCAGGCATTATGCTGGGGTTGGCATTATTGTCTCACTTTCTCTTTGTAATTGTGGAATGAGGTAGGCTTATTTCATTAACTAGCCCAAAGTCCTTTTGTTAGTGAGCTTTAGTGTTGGATTTACAATCCAGCCTATCAGACTTGTAAGTACCACTTTACAGGGCATTCACAACTTCTCAAGAATGCTTGGGGACTGATGAAGATCTCTAAATTTCTTCTGTCAGCAATTTGAAGTAGCCTGGAGTTAGTATATTTGAAAACCCATCCAATTCCCCTATACCCCAATTAAGAAACAAAGTAGCTACTAGACCATATGCACACACTTGTGGGACTTGGCAAGTAAATTCAGTACAGTTTCCTTAATAGAGAGTCCTCCCATGAATGCAAGAAATAGTTGATCCTAACACAAATAATTCACCTCCAAAGGAGGTGATTTACTACCTTCTTTTTAACTCCATAAATCCAAAAGTTAATTATTAACTTGAGTACTTCGGCAATCATTTGTAAAGCAAAAAATTTATGATCATTATATAGGTGGATTGTTTTTTAAGGTGACAGCTACACAGAAATATGTTCTTAAATTTCTCTGCCCACAAGAACTTATATTCTGTTCCACACAGCTGGTAAAATACATAAAAGGAACATTCTTCATTGTTGCCCTATTGTAGATCATTTCTGCCCTTGGGAGGTAGCTGTCTACAATGCTGAATTATTTTGTCTTCTTAGAATAAGAGCTTCTTCTCTAAATGTATTACTAAATAAACAATGATAGTTCTGTTCTCACACAAACTTTTGTTTAAACTAATCAGCCTGTACTTTTGAAATACGAATTTAATTGGGGCAAGAGTTACTTTTCTGTTCCTGTAATCCATGCCAAAATGTGGGTGGATCTCAGCTAATTGTTCCAACAAAGCATTAAAGTAAATATTCTTCAGGATTAAATTTTTTATATATAGAAATTAATAGGTTAGCACCTAATATCATTACAGACTTTCAAACTATGCCTAAAACCCACATGAAGAAATGTTTTGCCTCTCAGCCTGGTTCATTTCCCTTTGTGAAATGTCTTTGATATATTCTGTTCTATTCTTCTATTTCACACTCCTCTAACTCATTGCAAATATAATGCTGGCTCTGGTACAATACATTGATTTTATAAACTGTTAAAGTCTTGACCTTCAGTGTGAAAATGCTTTTAGAAAACCTTGAGTACATAATTAAGGGCAATACAAGATGCAATAGTCAGTCATATTTCTCTAACTCTTGTATGATATGAATATAGTTATTGGCGTGAGCATTCTTAGCCTTACTCCTTCCCTTGCTTTGAATTATTACTTTGTTCACTCATATATATATATATATATATATATATATATATATATATATATATATATTTCCCTATGAAGAAGGTATTTGCAAGTTTTCAGATAATTCCGAAGGAGGGAATGAGGGAGGGAGGGAGGGAGAGAGAGAGAGAGAGAGAGAGAGAGAGAGAGAGAGATAATGGGATAGTAAAAACTGAGGTGCAAAGCTTAGGACTGGACCAAAGGAGGAGGATTTTCTAAGAGAGAGGAGAGAAAGGTTTTGCAAGCTGGGCACGGGGTGCGGTTCATTGGGAAAGGAAAAGATGTTACTGAGCATTATCTCCTCCCTACCCCATCTTTGGTATGTTCATACTTTGGACTGTTACTCAATATGTAGTGCTTCATGAATGCTTTCCACATAACCAGTCAATCTCTGAAAAGTAACATGTAGCTATAAAACACAGCAAGTTTCACATTCAGGGTGACAAGCATGGGTCAGCTCAAAAATTTTTCATTTTGTAGAGCAAGTAGATTTCACAGCTCAAGGTGGCCTTCATATATTTATTGAGTAGTGCAGTCTACAGAAATCATCCATCATTTCTCTGTGTTCAAGCTCTTCCTCTCTAAAGAAATTAAACAGTAGACACATGCCATACCTCATCCCCATTCATTTTTCTTGCTGTCCTTTTCTCTAAGTCATTACTAACAGTCTGCAGCTTAAAGTATACTACTGTGTGTTTTACGTATAAAATAAATATATGATGAAAAATGTACAAAGTTCTTTCATTAAATTTGTCTTAGAGAAGTTATCACCTCTGCTTTATATTACCAGTCAGCTTTAAACAAAAATATAGTTTTAATGTGTTGATTTTTTAAAAATATCAAGTTAAAAATTAATTTTTCTGTTTAGTAATAGAGCATGCCTTTTAAACGTGAAAGCTAAAAGGAGACATCAGGTGTGTGATTTCCAGGCATACTGCAGTCTTCTTTCAGTTTTACTTCTCTTCCCATTGTTATTAAATGGCTATATCCTAATGAAGTTTATTAAGCTTCATATCTGTGAGTGTTGACAATGGTGATAACAATATTTGAATTAACTTCAGAGGCTGATCTTGGGGCTGGCAGCAATTAGGCGGCTGTACAGGCATCAAGCCACAGAAATAAAAATTGACCCCACCCCCATCTACCTCAAGTGGAAATCACCACGTGCACGTACACACACACACACACACACACACACACACACACACACACACACACACACACACACACTCTCTCTCTCGCTCTCACACGCTCCCACACACCCTAACAACTAAATTAAATCCCTCTTTCCTTCTGTTGACCTAATCTCTCTTGAGTACATTTAGGACAGGCTAATGTAGGTTCCATATTACATTTTATAATCTGTACCATCAATCTCTAAAATTAGTGAACTGAATGTTAACCGAAATCAGCAGTTGCCATCAATTGAAATTCTGAAAAGTATTATGCTGGGCATAAGGTTGTTTACCAGGTGATTTATGTGAACAGTTTATTATGTCTCCTAGTATATGTATTGTCTGGTTCAGAAATACTCTTTTATAAATTCATATTCATATGATAAATCCCATATGTTGAGCATGAAAATTATAAAGTTTTTATTACTTAAAAAACAATTTCTTATTAATCTCAGTAAGTAATTAAAGAATACTGGTTTAAAGGAGCAACAAATTATCAGCAAGTTGAGAATGCCCAGCTTCAGGAGGACCCTGAGTACCTGGCATAGATAGTGATTAATAGAACTGATTACATAAACGAGTGAATTTAATCATGCAACAATTTTTCATAGGACAATGTATCTATCTTAGGAAGAGTTATAGAAGGAGACGATGGGGGTTGGTGATAACTGCTTTCTCTTTTCCCACTTAATCTGGCCTCTTTCACTCTTCCATTGAATATACTCACATTATAGCTAATTCTTGGATTTGTTTGGGGAAGAGAACAGTGAGAGATGAAACAGAGATTTAGAGTTGGAAAACTGATTTTAAAAGCCTCCTGACATGATGCACATAGTACAAGTACGTACTCCCATTTAGTAAACTCATGTTGGCTTCTCAGTGCCTCAGACATGTAGGGCAAAACTTACAGACATTTTAAAAGGTATTTGTACGATTTTATGCACACACACACACACACACAAATTAGGAATAAATAAAGATAATACCTCATTTTCCAAAAATGATTGCTATTTCATTGACACTAAATGTATGAGTGTTATTTAGAATTAGGTTGTTAATTTGTATTGTTTTCACCTACTCAGGGCACCACACACATTTTTTTTTTTTGTAATTGCACCTGTTGCTGAAGTACAAAAACTCTGACTTCTGATTTGTTATATCTCTATAAAGGCCACAAGATAGTGACTTCTCAGTGAATATGTTTAGTGGCATATTACAGATAATTTCTACACTTTCAGTTCTTTATAAAAAAGAGATAAAGTCCCAGGTGACCTATTCCAGCAAAGGTTACATACTTTCATGTTTGTAAATGAGTTTATTTCTTTGGAAATCTTGGTCATAAATGCTTTTAATTAAGGATATAATAATGGCAATGGAGGGGAGAAGAGGTGACCGATTAGAATCAAGACACATTTAGAAGACAGAAAATAATGACTTGTGTGCTTCTGTTTGAGGTTATCGGCAGGAAATACTTGAGGAAGCAGGTACGGGGGGAAGACCCTGGTGCTCAGGGGCTCACCCAGATACAAAAGAGCTTATGATAAATATTGTAAAATGGATCTAGTGACCCAGCCGATATCTTTTCTTAAGTTAGGAGAGATTTGGCAGAGGACGGGCAGCTTGTTTTTATTTGACCAGCCGCATTCTCAGTTGCCTCTTTAAAAGCATACGAGGGCATCCGTCACAAGTAAACTGAATTGAAGACTCTTATTTTTGTTATCCTTTTTAAGAAACTTATGACAATTCAATTTATATTTAAGGAAGCTCTGTCAGATATGATTGATAATTGCTTCAGTAATATTGTTTGTGAGATAAAGCAAGGATATGAGACAAGGAGAGCCATGTTGACACCATCTTTTTCAACACCTGCTATTTGAAATGATTGCAAGGTATCGTGATTACCTGAAAAGAGTGAAAACATTGTCTCAGCATTTGTGATTCTATTTTCCTTTTTGTACGTAGTTGTTTCTACATTCATCACACAAACATGTGATGAGTGCCAGGGACATAGATACTGGGATACACAAATAAGTAATATCAACTAGTGGAGGAAAAAGACACATTGAAATCAAAATTTCAAAATAATGTAACAGTTAATCTGACTGGAATAAGCAAGGTATACTATAGAAGCGTATTTGAGCAGCCCTGAATCCAGTAAATGCTGAGGTAATGGTAGTGGGGATTCAGTGACAGAGTCTGTGTTGAGTCTTCAAGTATGACTAGACATTAGCTAAGAAAATGAGTCAGAGAGTCTAGATACACAGTCAGAGAAGTAGGGGGAGAACATCCAGGAAGAATGGGTCACAGAGTACCAGGAACCACTCATTCCTTGGAATAATTCAGTATTTTTAGCTTTTTATGTATAAAATTAAAATAAAAAATTAAACAGGACATGTGATTTTATTTAGTTTCCTTGATGCAAAGCCATCCTATGCAGTCACTTTGATTTTATATTCCTGCTTGCAATTTAAAAGAATGAAATGAAGTCCAAATTTAAGTCAAAATTTGTTTTGCCATGTTTCTCAAAATTACATTCATATAATTAAACTATTACCCTATTACATCTTTACTTTTCATACTATGGCATTTAATTTATTTTGAAATTTTAACTACTATATATATATTATTATACATAATTATAGTATTATACAATTATACATACTATATATATTATAACCATTATGTATGTAACTCAAGTTAATAAAAAGAAATTTTTCACTGTATTCCTTTTCAGGCCATTATTATTTGCTTATTTTCTGATTATGGATGAAAATACTTTACTATATGGGGAAGAAAATGTTAAAAATGATCTACACTGAGTGTCCAATATGTTTACAACAATAGTTCAAAGTGGGTGTTAGTTCAAGAGGCTCTGGATGTGAACCTTAGCTGCACAAGTTTCCCTTGGGGTGGCCTTGGGGTCTCAGTTTCCTCATCCTCAAAATGGGGATAATAACACGTACTGCACAAATCATAAGTAAACCCTGAGACAGTAAATACGTATCAAATTCCTGGCACCATAAGTAAGTGCAGCAAATGTAGATATAAAAGAGTGACAGTAGCTTCCTTAGGATATTTTTTCTCGTGGCCCTGCCTCACCCTCTACTGAATTTAAATGAATTATCTAATCCACAAATTAAGTTCAAATTAACCTGAAAGAATATTTGGAATTCACAAATTGAAGTCAGTATATTATCTAACTTACTATACCTATCATCTTTAAATATGAAAAAATGTATAAAAATAGAATTTAGTGTAAGATTTCCAACAGTTCCGATTTTCAAAAATTTACATGTAGGCCACAAATGACCCTTTTACAGCATACTGTTCAACTGTTTTCAAGGTCTCTTATTTATTTTGGAATATCATGTCAAATAAATTCTAATAGCCCTATTTTACATGTGATTTCTTTGCTTGATGGTTATTGCTAATTAGGGTTCAGCATTATTTAACTATAATGGATATCTAACAACTAAAAATTAAGAAATAAAATTTAGCAATTTATTCAGAATAACAGTTATACAAGAAATATTTAAACAATAAAATTCCTGTTAAATAAAAAAGAAAAAGAAATAGAAGAATGAAAATGTGAAAAGAAGTAAAATTATGTGATGATAATTTTGATCAAGGTCAGACATACTTGGGGGAAGTTGAATAATTTTATGCAATCCCATATTAATTCCTTGATCTCCAGGGGGAGTCTTAACAAAAGCTCCATTAAAAGAGATTTCATTCATTAAAGAAAAAAAAAAGTGCTTCATTTCTGTTTTGAAGCTAGCTACTATGGATTTGTAAACCATTTAACCAACACATAATACAAGTGAGTCACATGAACAAATAATTTATATTCCTTATATTTAGGTTCTTAATTAATGATAATGTAATTATAAATTAATTTTTAAATATTTAGTTAAAACATTAATTATTCTTAAAACATTAATTATTTGCTATGGTAACTAGAAACAAATATTAAATAGATGAGTTTGTTGGGTTTTTTTTGAAATCTCATTTTTAAATTAACTTTTTCTATTTTTACCATTGGTCAGGGCATTGAACAGTTAACTATTTCCACAAGTAAGTTAGGTAGAGTGGAGGTGATGCTATTTTAGTTCCTTTTGCATTCAGAAAAAGAATGATTAATTTGCAACCATTTTTCCATTGAAGACAATCCAAAACACATTTTTCACACAGCTTCTTTTAAAAGCTAAATGTTTTATACAGTTCTATGAATAAATTATGCAAATATTATGTAAAAAGCTTCTTTACAATATAATATGAGCTATTTCCTTTGGAATTATAGTTTAAGTCATTTAGATTATTTAGAATGATTCTACACTTCACAGCTTCTGACACATCCAGACAACACAAGGAACTTAAATACTTCATCACATAATGCTGCAGAGGCGTTCATCCTCTGGTGGGGGGTGGGGGGAAGACACATATTAGATGAGAAGAAGGCAGAAAAAAATATGAATGGGACCTCAAAAGTAAATTATTAATTTAAATTAAGAACAAGGGTATAATCATTCTCAGACTACACATATGCTTATTACAATTTGAAAATACTGCACTTCAGTATAAAGACTTCACTTTGTCCCATTTATTCACCTTAATGATCAACTTGGACTTAACAGTATAAGCATGATAAGATTATGCAGTGTTTTCCATTCATGTCTAGGGGCTTTAAATTATCTTCTTTCAATGAAGTCCCAAGTCCTGCTGGGATATATTTCTTGCTATTCTAATCGGAGCTTACAATGCATTTTCCTATAGGATTGCTGTTACAAATCCATCGCTCAACCATTTTGAGCTTCAGTTACCTAATTTGTAAAACAGTTCAACCAGATGATCATGAAATCTCTTGTACAGTGAAAATATTCTGTTATTGTCATGAACTACACTGATTTCAGGTCACATTGGTCTTATGAGTTCTTCTGGGCACCTATCATTTTTATGTTTCCATGAGGATGTGCATTTTAAAATCTTATGAGCCTTCTGGTAATATCTTTCAAATATAACCCATTTATAGGTTTTAGATTCATCCGGTATGCGGCCACTAGTCATCAATCACCACTGGCCCTTATAGCACTAATTTTCCATGTGGTATAATTCTGTGTTGATGAAAGGCCACCTCTCAAAAATGGGACTTTACTAGTTCAATGGAAGGTTGCTTTGTTTGAACAGATCTATCAGTTTTCTTAAAAGGAATTAAATTGATCGATACATACAAAAGTTTTGGGTCAAGAGGCAGAGTCAAACATCAGTAGGCTCATTGCTTATCAACTAGTAATACTAATCTAAGTAAGTCTTGCATGTACACCAAGTAAAGGAAAAAAAAGTTTCAAATTTATTTCAGACATACCTGTATACCTAAATGATTTTGTAGTCAAAAGTATCTTTATATAAAAAGCTGAAATATGTACATGTTTATGAGGTCTAGAATTTCCACTTACTAGTAAATTTCTCAGCAATTATTATAGTTTAGTGTTACACACATGGTACAGAATAACTAACTTAATAAAGCTATGAGTATTTGTAATGAAAGCATAAATGCATATTATTAGGTACTTTTGATGCAGGATTTTTTTGTGAGTGGCCGGGATTCCTGGTCTCACCGCGCCGAGGAGTGGAGACATGGACAAGAGAGGAAAAGTTTGCAGAAAAGAACAGTTTATTAGAGCAAAGAGGTACAGCTCTCTAAAAGAGAGGGAACATCCGAAACTGGAGTGCCCGCTGACTAGCACGGAGGCTTCTGTTTATATACTTTTCCAAGCTTATCTGGGGAGAAAACTGGCACTTGCTTGAACAGATTAGATTTATTTTGTTGACGTTTCAGCCTGGAGGAGGCTTTTCAGGATAGTTTTAGTTGCCTCAGGGTGTAACTGATGTCCCTGGTCTGGTAGGAGTAAATTGTCTCAAGGCTGTGGCTTTTGGGGTTAGGGCTGAGGGCAGAGAGGCCTTGGAGATATGTTTATCTTTTGCTCATCCTACCTGGGAATTCCTATCTGCCTAATTGTTACACTAACTAAGCTGTCTTACTTTTGATAATGATGATAGTGATAATGATTTTGCCAAAAATCTGTGATGAGGACGGCAGTAATGCAGGTGTTAAGATGACAATGGTGACATGCATTACTTTAGTTGTATTTCAAAGAAGAGTAGCCCTTTTCCATACTAGCATAAAATATTTTTTTCTTATTTGATTATGGACAATTCAGTTTGAGATAGTTTCTAAATAGAAAAAAAAATAGCTGTAGAAGAAAAGTCTCTTGGGGAACTGAAATAATAAATCAATTTTCCCGCTAATATAATTCAGTGTGTTCCTTGAACAATACATATTCTGTAGATTTATTCCAACAATCCCTTCGTACTCTGTTAAGTGTGCATATATTCTCTGTTGGGAAGGACTTAAAAGATATTTATAGCACCTGATGACTTGGACTAAATGACTGATAAGGCTTCTATCAAAATTGGTAGTCTACTATTATTATTATTTTCATTGTTAAGATTACTTCTAACCATTAGTGCTGATAAGCACATTTGACAGAATTTAAAAACTAAGTGGTTAATTTCTTTTATTTATAAAATCATATTTTGATATTAAGTCTTTTAAAAGAAGAGATTAGAAAGGTCATGGTGTATGTTTCTGTGTGTGTGTGTGTGTGTGTGTGTGTGTGTGTGTGTGTGTGTGTGTGAAGTGTTATATTAAGCAACTGCTAGGCAAGATGCTTTACAGATTAATCTTTTCAAAAATCCTATGGACTGGGTATTATTTCGCAGATTAGGAAAAATATTCAGAAAGGATTAGTAGCTTGGTCAAGGTCACACAACGATAAGTAGCAAAGCTGGTCAAGTCCAGGTTTACAGGACTGCAAATCCCAGGCTCTTGATTATTAACCTTTTATTTTGTAATAGTTATGACAACAAAAGTTACTTAAGTGATCCAGCTACCACTCTGAATTCTAAAACCTATTCCTAAAGAGTGCTAATAGTCTACAGAATATCTAACCCCTTATTTGTTAGGAATACATTTTCATGTAAATGACATGAGTGTATTTTCAAGATAAAAGAAATTCATTCCTGTACTCTTAATGATACTAACTAATTATTTGGTCATTTAGGACGAATGGATTTATAAATATACTATAAAATATCTTCCCCACCTTTCTTAACAAAATATGTTTTTCCTTTTAGTTCAAAATCTTTATCATGGGTCTTAGTTGTCTTAAGATTTCCTCCGTGGTTTCAAAACCACTTTATTCACTGGTGGACCCCATAAAAGACCAGGCTCATGTTGGGTCATATTCCATTAATTCAAATCTCAGCTCTGCCCCTTGCTGGCTTTGCAATTTTTGACAGTTGTCTTATTTGTTTCCATATTTTTTATATTTAAAATGGAGATAATAATGCCTACCTCCATGTTTTGAGGGTCTATCTAGCTGATGTGTATACAGAGTTTAGCACAGATCCTTGCATATAGTAAGGGTACAATGGATGGTAACTAATATTATGTCTTTTGGATGTTTTATACAATTTCTATTTATTCAGTAAATAAATGAATATACCAGATAGCCCATTTTCTAAATTTCTAGCAGCAGCAAATTCCCTTTCTTTAATTGGGCATTTCTAACAGATGCTGGTCCCATAAAATGAATCTCAGAATACGGTAGAATTACATCATTGTAGAATTACATCTATACTAAGAATAAGCAAGCCTGGAATTCCTTCTGTTATGAAAATGCACAAGCATGACTCGCAACAGGATGGGACTAAATAGAGCCCAAGTTAAAGAGATGACTGATGATGATTTTATGGGAAAACTGAGAAACTCTTTAAAAATGTTGCCCTGTGATGTACTCCTTCATCTGTCATCCTAAAATAAATGTAAAATCTGCCAATTAAAGACTCTTATGTGTTAGAACTTTGAGAGTTGAGGGGTTCCTGGTACTGTGCCTGCAGAAGAGACCTGGCAGTGTGTAGGAGGCAAAATGCACAGTGTAGTTAAAGAATTCAGTGAAAGCAAGAATTTGTATCCAAGCTTAATGCTGAATGGTATGTGAAAGTCCCATAAATAAAACAGAGGGAAATAAAGCTGCTCTGATTGAAATGGGACTTAGGGGGATTAGAAACCATGTCTACAGAGCAGCCCTCTCTCCTCCAAACATGCCTTCCAAACAAAGTTACTTTGTTTAGTAACTTTATAAAATTAACTCTCAACATACTCATGAACGAGACCGATGACAGTGAAATTTCAATCAGTTGAATTTTATCTTATTTTACTCTCAAAGACCCATATTTTTCCATAAGTATATGACATTAAAAATAACACGGGGTCAGGGATTTTATACATTAAAATACATCAACCAAAGGAAATGAATAGATTTTGTTTGGATACTGATTTGATCAAAGTACCTATAAACATACTTTTTTTTTTTACAGGAAATGGAATCAAGAAATGGTTATTAAGTGATAGAAAAACATTATTGTTATAAAAAAACTCACACTATTGTTAGTTTTGATAGATATGGTAATTACATTGTGGTTTTATAAGTCCTTATCTATTAGAGATAAATAGTGAAGCATTTATTGAAAAAGGATATGACATTGGGAGTTGTTTTAAAGCACTCCCAGGTTGAGAATTTAGCAGAGATGAGAGAGAACAAATGAAACAAATTGGCAACTGTGATAAGTTTTGAAACAGGATGATGGGTTCATGGGTGTTAATTTTACTATTTTTTCAACTTTGTGTATATTTGGAAATTTCCATAATAAAAAAATAATAATCCCACAAATTTATGTTATAATCCATGTGAGAATGTTTTCCTGACCTCTCTGGCCTAGTTGGGATTTGGCAGACTGCCGAATATGTAGAAAAAAATTCTTAGGGATGATTAAAGAAAAATACTCATCCAAATTGAAATTGAGATAAAAATAAAAGTGTTAATAAAATATTCTAACACTTTAAATTTATCATTTTACTTTCCTGTTTTGATTCTTTAGACATGCAACAGAATTGCTTATTGTGTTTTTCTTGATTTCATTTCTTTTTAAACACCAAATTAATTTTCAGCTTTTGGGAAATGTTACAACCACCAAATTGCAGATAACCTGCTACCTTGCACTTGAGTAGACACTTGCTCTGGGAAAAAATTAAAGAAAATTGAAGTATATTTTCTATAAGAGGGTATTTTACAATGTCTGTATGTTTAAATTATGTCAAGTGGGCAATTTTGGAATTTGGGTGGTAAGCAAATGGTAACAATATAGACAGAGGGCCAGCCTTAGGGAATTAGTAAAATTAAATATTATGGATTCAGTGAGTAAACCTAGTTTATGGACTGACAGAAGTATCACAGCAGGAAAATAAATTCTGATTCTGTTTACTGTAATGAGTGCAAAGCAGGACTAGATTTCTGGAATTACTTAGTTACTGTATCATTGGGTGCCACAATCAGAGCCATGGATTTCTTTTTTTTAATAATACCTTCTATTTTCTAAGTATTACTAAGTAGCAATAATAAGGCTTTGGCATATTTATTGTCAGACCCAGAATGATCTGATTGTCCTCTGTGAGCTACTAACCTAGCACTTCTAGACTATTTACTCTAGGGCAGGATTGACCCCAACATGTAGGTTGGAGCCAGGCTTGTATGTAGAGATGTTAATAGCCTCCTAAATAATTAGTATAGGATGCACATGACTCACCTTAACTACAAGGCAGTATTAGCCTGGATAAAGCACCTCACTATGAGTTCATAGTTATCACTACTGTATTATAATAATAACTATGAGTATTTGGAACCTCATATGAAGAAAATACTGTTTTCTAAAACACTGGTGAAACTCTCACTTATTATTTTGTCAATTAATGAAACTCCTTGCCTTTTCCACTACTATGTGACTATTTTTTAAAAATGAGTAACACACTGATTTGATTTTGGACTGATTTTAAAAGTTCTACCTTTTGGTGCTCTTAAGAGTAAATTTTCATAATATTTCACTTTTATTTATGTTTTTCATAAAATTGAAGTTTTTAATTGGTTACCTTGTAATCAGCTTTAAATGAGAAAGCCTTTAAAGTCATGAGGTATTCTCATAGTATAACGATCCCAAAATGCAACCTTGGAGCTGATTATTTACAATAAGTAGTTTCAAATTCAAAGTGTATATAGAGAAAAGAGTTCCATCTGCTACTAATTTGAAAGGGAAGGGAAGACTGTAGCACATGTGAGTATTTCTACAATATGTCTTGAAATATTCACATGAGATGAAAGCCTGAGCCAAAATGCATACAAAGCTAGCTAAACTTTTGATTACTTATGTCACCAACAGTCATTTTTTATTCTTTCACACATAATAAGTACAGTTCCAAACATACCTTTGATTTGCATGTTCTTTATTTCTGTGTTTAGTAGTGTGGGTGCATATGTGTGTTTTCTTCTGGGCTGTGTTTGTGAATAAAAGGCAAGCTGAGTAAAACAGGGCTGACTTCCTTAAAACAATTTAGCATACTGACCAACCAGCTGAGTGCCTAATATAATCAGAATGAACCCTAGAATACTAAAGAATGTATAGACTTTGCAGAAGCAGTTCCAGGCGTGTTGAGAATCAAGCTGAGGTCTAATAGGAATTTATAATAGTTTCAATTTCTTTGTCTGCCAAGTCTCTCCTCTGAATGGGAATATGTCTTTGTAATGGAGTTTCATTTTGCAAAAGAGGGACGTGGATTTCAGATGAAGGGAATAAACAAAAACAAAAGTAGAATGCCCTGTCACTTTGCTCATCTTTTCTTTGCCCATATAGAAAGCTGCTAATTATATTTTCATATTCCACCCAAAATGATAGAATATAAAATCAAGTAGTTAGAGAAGTGTTTAGCCATTTTGAAATCATAATGAACCTTGACCAAAATAGCTGGAACACTCTTCTAGCTCAATCAGTTTTACCATTTGTTCTAAAAAAACATGAATGTGTGGAAAGTAGATGATGAGAAAGTACATGCCGTTTAACATCAAAGGCCAATTAAATTTTGCCTGACAGTACATAAATTAACAAATGTATTTATAAAGCTGAGTTATTACTAATAGTAACTAATATATGTTAGTACTATGTTTCAGACACTGTGCAAAGTGTTTTACAAACATCAATGTATGTAATATTCACTTCAATCCTACTTGGTTAGGTACATTTATTATCCCTATTTTACAGATAAGGAAGTTAAAGCAAAATACTTCCCTGTTTGGTACATCCCAGGTTCAATCCTAGAGAGTCTCATTCCAGAACCTGAATCCTTAACTCTTCATTAGACAATGTATTATAATATTTTTTATTAGGGCATTTCAGACCCATAGAATGGTAATTTAAAAGCATCAGTCCTTTTAAATCTGCTGGCTGCAGACGCTGACAATCATTAAGATGCTTTATCCATTCTGTCATGAAGCAAAGACACCTTGTCATTTTAGTGTGTGTTACCATCATTGACACAGTATCACCCATCTGACTAGTAGAGCTACCACTGCCCGCAGAGACCTGTCCTACCATTCTCCACCAAATTTCAACCGTTTTCATCAAAGCAAGTGTGAATCAGACCTGAATTTACCACAAGCTCTTAGACATTTTAATTTTAACTTATCACCACCACCTTCCATAGTAGTGGTTAGATCAGTTCCCTTAGATGTGGCCCACTCTGATTCTGAGGGGATTTTTTTCTTTCTCACACTAGTTAGCATGCCACTGGGATAGTCTGTGAATTATTCCCTTCTGAGACAAAAACAAAATTTACAACAAGATTGAAAATCTTCTTTATTTGCATAAACTCAATTTTCATTTTTAATTCAATAACTCCAGCCCTGATCACTGAATAGCAGTAATCATGTCCATGTTTGTTTTATTATCCCCATTTAAAGTGAATTAATTGCTAAATCAGTGGGCCTCTGTACTAGCTATTTTGATGGCACAAGAATTAAATGTAAGTTCCAAAAGTTTCTGACTTGCTTGGACTGTGGCAGACCATTTCAGCAATATTCCAGAGTGAACTTTAGTGGAAAAGGGAACGTTTAACTCCTCTCTTCTATTTATTCATATTCTAAAATAATGTACAGACCACTGGGCACTAAACCATTTAGTACATCATGTCACACGCCAGGTACCCACTGTGCTGTTTTCCACAAAGAGACTTGCAGAGTGACTGTTGGCCTGCACTGAGCGGTCTAACAGTGTAGCCATACTGAAGCTCAGGAGTTTTTTGTGCCATCCAGGCACTTTCCCATCATTTGTTGACTTACATTTGGGATGGCTCAATTAAGGAGCGTGAACAAAGTCTCAGGAGTTCAATGAATGTGACCAAAGGATAAAGGATTTGACAGAGTTTAATGTAGAAGACAAAACAAACGCTCATTGAAACTTACTTAAATGAATACACATACCATGCAAAACTTCTCAGTAAAGGGAACCCTGCTTTCTGTCTTGGTTGGGTATGATACTGTTAAAATGAGATGTCAAATAAACCTTGCTTTAACTACAAAGAAGAATAGATAGACACAATGCCTTGTCTCATCTGACTTTCTCATCTGACTTTATTTGCTCATGGGGGAAAGCAAATGAACCAGGACAAAAATGTTGAAGTGGGAATAAACATCCTCCCAATATGATCTAAATGGAAGGTTTCCTCTATTGAAGTGATTTAATCAGGCTTCTAAATGATTTTTTTTTAAGTCTCAATTATAGATTTCTTTAAAATGCAGCTGGACCTCCCCCAAATATTGCCCGTTAGAGGCTGGTCAAGGACTTGCTTAGAAAAACGAGTTAAATGATTAGCACAGCACTGATCTGCATGGAAGGGTATGCCCTGAGTGCCCTGTTGTTGGTTTATATTAACTTAATGGGCTAATTTAACATCTTTGCATAGGTAGAGTAAAGGGAAGCTGCCAACCAAATGACGTCAAATACAGTTGATGGAACCTAAGAGCAGGGACCCTCAATGGATTGGTCATCTTTTTAACCCCATTGAGCTCAGTTTCTGGACATCATAGAATAGCATCAACAAATGTTACTTGAATTAATAAACAGTATTCTTGAATAAAATGTACGGAAAATAAGCGGGTCAGGAGTAGTTTCAGGCATGATACTAGATTATGTGCATAGGCTTATTTGTTGGGGTATTTACATGTTTATGTCTACCTAACCAGGCTTCGCTTTTCTTACATTTTTTTTTTTAGCTGGTGGTAATACATAGAACATTATAAAAATAGGTTGTATAACAAATGAGCTGAAACATTAACTTTTTACATGTATTATGCTTAAAGAAGGGGAAAAAATCTTTTAAAATGGTGTTTCTCCTAAGAAACAGCTTTGTGTTTATAGCCTACTCTAATAACCTTTTCATATCTGCATGCACATTTTCAGAGAAAGGGAAAGGAACTTGGAGCCGAGATGCATAGAATTCAGTATCTCTGCTGGACACTAAGAAAAAGAAGATAGACCATAGCTAATCATACCAGAAGGCATAATCAGCCCTGACTTTGGGAGTTAATAAAAATCCCTAAAATAGAAGGGTGGTCCACTCATTAAGGTGAAGTATCAGCATCCAGATCAGCGATAAAACCTGTTTTGTTTTGTTTTGCTTTGCTTTAAAGAGGGCATAATCATGAGTCCCATACAAATATAAAATACACATGCATAAAAATTTTTATTTAACTCATGAATTAATAAAGGACCCAGTAAGATGTTACAGTGGTCCAAAAGACAATTCAAATGACCAAAATCACGTAGGTAGGTAGGTAGGTAGGTAGGTAAGTAGGTAGGTACATAGTGGATAGATGGATGGATAGATAGATGGATAGATAGATAGATGATAGATGATAGATAGATAGATAGATAGACAGAAAGCTGAAATGAATTTACAAATAGAAGCAAAAATCTGTCCATTGATAATAATCCATTGCATATATCACAGCCCCCATAAACACAGGTGACTCACAAGGTGACTCACAAGGGTGTGCTATACAACATCCCGCTTACTAAAAAACAGCATCCAGTTAACTTTTGATCTACCTTAAAGTCTTTCACAATTTTTCCCCACGTCAGTCTCAAACATGCAAAGGGTGCAGTTGGCCATTCAGAATCTTTTAGAAGCAGAAGGCCTACTCTTCTCTGAACATAAGAAAACTAAGTAAATTAAGACATTTACAGACAAAATAGTGAAGCAAACACAAGAGTTTCCATTTAATTCTTGAGATTTCTGGATGAGAAAGGGGGATTTGGTTCAGAATTTTAACATATCAATTTAGTGAGATGATAGTTAACCTGATAATATGTGGGAAATCAGATTACTATGCAAGTATTCTTGATTCTTCATAGTACAAATAAACTTATTAAAAATGTACTTAATTTTTATTTTTATTTTTAATGTAATGATTCTATATCCTCTCTGAGTAACTTCTTTTGTCTAATAAAAGCTATTTTTAATTTAAAATTTCTTTTTGCCAAGGGGAGGGGGTTAGAGAGATCCATGGAAAAACTGAAAGGAAAAGTAATCAAATAATATTGTGATAACTTTGCACCTTGACAGACAATTACTAGATTTAGTGGAGTGATTGATTACATTGTAAGATATAAAAATATCAAATGACTATATAATACACCTGAAACTAATATAACTAATATAATGAATACCAACTATGCTTAGACAAAAAGAGTAATTATATAAAAAATAAATAAATAAAATACAGTTTTCTTGGCATTGTTAATGCAGAAGTAGGTCACAGTTAAAAAAAAGTAGCTTTCTGATTGCTTAATACGAAAAGATTCAACACTCAACTCCTTCACCCCCAACCTTCTTAATTCTCCCTGAACCCATTCAGAATTACTACAATAAATTAAAGGCACAAGTTACTAATGACACTCAAATTGGCATGCCCTACATTTATTTTTTTACTTCACGCGATGCAAATAAATGGTGTTAATGGCTACGTTGTTAAATTCACAGTCCACATACCCAATTTACAGGTGACACAAAACTGGCTTATGTGTAGACAAGTGACAGTTGAGAACAAGAGGCCTACAAACAAGAAAAATGAAGAAGTTCTTTGTTTTTTGTTTTAAATTTTTCCTTAGAAAAAGATCTTGGATTACTGTGTATTTTGGTTGTTTTAGAAGTTGTTTGTAAGTGTAGCAGTTTGCTTGACAATTGGGCATGCTTCCTAATGGAAATTTGAGATATTTAGGCATAAAGAGTTAGAGGATGTGGCATTTAAATTTTTTTTAATGACTCCCAAAAAGATATAGACAAAGAATAAGTTATCTGTCAAGAGCCTGTCTATGGTACAGTGCACTTGATTTAGCCAAGTTCCTGTGATAAGTTCGTGCACATGAAAAGGCAGTGGCAACATCCGCATTGTAATAGAAACTTTTAAAGACACATTTGGAAACAGTTCATCCCAACACTAATCTCAATAAATGGAAAACGGAAAACAAAAAGTTTCATAGTATTTTATGGAATAGTTTTGAAATAGCTGCAGATTTCATAGACCAGGCTATGGATCTTTGTAAAAAGTCTGAACTGAAAACGTTTCATATGACTTGCAAACGATTAAAATAATTTACTACATATATCTGATTTGGTAGAAACAAATTTGCTTTCATGACTTCTAGGAAATGTTTTAAGGAGGATTGTTTATGAAATTTAGCACTTCAGTGTTCAGCGATTGTTCCAACAATGACCCTGTATCTGTGTGTATCTTTCATCCTACAAAGAACTGGACTGAGATTACCAGCTTATTTTAGCAGACCAAAAAAATAACTATAGCTTTGTTTACAATATCTGTGTATGTGTTCATATGCAAAACAGCATGTTTACAATGAACTCGCCTGTCTTCATAGGATCACCAAAGAATGACCACAACCTTGATTTGAGGTGTAAAATATGAAGAACTTTTAAAAAATACATATATTCATGCAGTGCGTAGTTTGTTTATAGTAATGGGATTTTCAATTTACAATAGTTACCTTGCTTTTACATTATTAAACTTTTAGAAAATCATACTCTTTTCACCCCACAATTTTCTACCTAGTGAAATGTTTTAAGGATAATTTTTATTATCCATTTCATTTTAAAATCACAAAACACAAGCTTATTTCTGCTCTGGAACAAGTTCTTTCTTTTAAGTTACAGTTTGAGTAGTTTCTGCATGTAAAATTAGTTCATAGTTAAAGAAAAAGTACAAAATGAAGTAAAAAGAAGACATTTATAAAGCTCTCTTGGTAAGTACTTCAAATTTGTACTTACCATGAAAAAGCAGTCACTTTGTAAAATTTTGCAATACCTCAATTGCTGAGGTTTCGTAAATAATATTTCTTTACTTTGGCAGAAAATTAACAGTACATGTTTAGGAATCATTTTTAACTTACATGTGAATTAACCATTATACCTGAAAAGTATCTTAAAGTCTTCCAGTGAAACTATTATTCATAATGGGATAGCAGTTTAAAAGCAAGTTAAAAAAAAAAAAACCCTAAATTAAAACTTTGTCTATCTCATATAAAAGAGGAGAAAAAAATTAGAAAAAGAGAAGAGAGTCACAAAGTGATAAGAATCAAACTACCAATGGGAAAATCAAAAAGTAGTTATTATAAAACATTAATCACCAACCTTATGATTTCTGATCTAAATTAAATGTTATACCCATTTCATTCATTATTATTTTTAATTGTCTTCTTAAAATTTTTATTGGTCATTCCTTTTATGACCTGAAATACGTGTGTCAGGCTTATCAACCAATTGGCACCTATCCTCTTTTAAAGGTAGTAAAAAGGTGACTATTATATTGTAATACTTTGTTCTCTCTCTCCTCCTCTTTCTATTTTTGTTTTGTTTTTTGTTTTCGTTTTTTGGATGATTGGTGATTTGTTTGCTTCTCCTGGTTCCTGTTGATCAGTGGTGTTTGGCCAGTTTGTATTTTTCCAGACATCACTCCACGATGTTGTTGAGGTGTATGATGGGCCAACTCAGCAATCTGCTCTGTTATCTTCCCTCTCAGGATCCCACTCAGGTATCCTTTAATAGAACTGCCATGCATCAGTTATTGATTAAAGACTAACTTTGATTGATATTGTGGAGAAAGTTGAGATTGATGTCATCCATATTAGAGATAAAATAAACGGAAAATAGAATCACTTTTTGTTTTAAACAAAGAATAGAAACACAATTACTAGTAAGTCAAATGCTTGAGAAAAAAATATAACAAACGATTTGCTGGGATTGTAATCAAGTCAATATATTTAGTGACTTTGTCTGTGGTATTTAATGTACTAGAAATATTTAAGGAGTCTTTAAAGAATGAGGCAATATGTATCAAAATGTAATTAAAGCCTTTCAGTGAAAAGGTTGCAATTGAAGCTGAACCCAAAGAAAATATATTGTCAGTAGGATATATTAAAGTAATTTGATAGCACATAGATTGACGTTTTCAAATGACAGTGTAAATTAATATAATTTGTTAGGTTTACTGAATGAAATTATTTATGATATCTTAGTGTCTGTTTTGTTGAGTAGGAGAATCACTTCCACTGAGTTCAGGTAATCAGATCACAATTCGATTTACTTCAGTTGGACCAATAACAGCTAAGGGATTTCACTTTGTTTATCAAGGTAAGTGACCCAGTAGCCTAGAAACACACTTAAGGAATAATATCAAGTTTCCATGCTGTGTTCAGAGTAATTGAATGAACAGTTCCTCACAAACATATAGGAGATGTGGACTGTTTTTTTGTTTGTTTGTTTGTTTGTTTGGGTTTTTTGACAGTTTGCCCTGTTCCCTCTCCCTTCACTACAGCGCTGTTACTTTGACCAAAGTCAAAAAATACCTATTGCTTTCATCATCATTCTTAAGTTAATTGTATGATTTTCCTTTCTTCCAGTATATTGTTTTCAAAACATTGTTTTGTTTTGTTTTTTCTGGCAATGCTTCACTTTCTACATACTCTATTTACCTCATAGTCTAGTACCCTAAATTAAAAATGTACAAAATTTTGTGCTGATGTACTTAGACATGCGAAGGAAATCCTATTCCATTCTAAAATTTTAGTTCTCATTTTCTTAGGAGAATTCAAGTGTTCTTCATGGCTATTAAATATTTTTGTGCAATTGAAAATCAGTTGACAATGTTTTTTTCTCACTTTTATAGACAACCTTCTACTTTATGATTAAATTAAATTAAATTAAAATAGAGAGCTATCATTTGAAGTATTTTATTTTAGTTGTATATTATCATGTAGTAGTTATTCTCAAATGTATCTTGAACTTTACTCCTAAGAAATTTACATTTGATATTTTTATTAAGCCCTTTATCCAATTTATAATATTGGTTATAATATTTTACTGTTTCATTTTTAATAGCATTCCCTCTTTTAACAATGTGGGGTATTATAACTTTAAAAGGCACTTTTGAAAATTGAATCACTTTTACTCAACTCACATAAAAGGAATCAATCTATTTGGAATCCATCATATCATTTTTTGGGCTATTGTCAAACTCTTTAATCCCATCTGTATGTGTTTTAAAAAGAAAAAACATCCTGTTATCATTCTATTTTATTAAACAAAAGAAAAAAAAGTTACAATTGAAAGACATAACGATACATCCTAAAAGCAGTTTTAAATTTGATATTGTATTATTAAAACAAAAGTTTCTATTGTTGTTAATCTGTCTGACTTCTACTTAACCTGAATATAGCTATTGTCTTCATCAAAACTGGTTTTGAACAACTAAGTTTGTAAACATTCTATGAAATCAATTATATGTTGTTTGCTTTTTTTTTTTAAATGTATGTTTTTAAGGACCAACTACTAAAAAAAAATTGTGCAATATCTCATGAAACCTGACACATATTTTGTGAACTTGGTATCCATTATATTATTCAGTTACCATCCTATAAATTGAAATATATAACACAACCTATGTTGTTATATTACTAAGAGTTTGGTAAAACAAAAAATAGAAAAACAAAAACTTAGTTGATGTTTAAAGGATCAAAAGCAAAATGTTTTTAAAGAAAAAATCTTGATGACAATATATATTTTAAATTGTATTTTATTCTGTATTAATTTTGAAACTTTTAGAAATTATTCCAATGGTCAAAGTTTTAATAAAAAGTGAAAATGTCTTTGAAATCTGTTTCATTTTGAAATATGTATTTCTCTACTAAATATGAAGTTAAAATCAATAATTCTTTGTATGCAGCTGTTCCTAGAACAAGTTCCACACAGTGCAGTTCTGTGCCCGAACCAAGATTTGGAAGAAGGATTGGCAATGAATTTGCAGTCGGTTCATTGGTTCTTTTTGAATGTAATCCAGGATATATTCTCCGTGGATCCATTGCAATTAGGTGTGATACAGTGCCCAATTCTTTGGCCCAATGGAATGATTCCTTACCTACCTGTATTGGTGAGTATGTAACTTTGCATGCTTTGTGCTTATACATATTTTGTTACAAAATTAATTTTCTTGCAATTTTTGTAATTTTTATTGAGATTTAATAGTTATGCATTAATTTTTAAATGCTTTATTAGTTATAATGTACCTAACTATGCAAATTAGAGTGGATATTTGATGTAATTGAGGTGTGAGGCAATCAATGAAAACTATTTACTATTGAATTAGCTGGAAAGTTTCCTCATGCATTGATTTATTTTTATTAAAATATACATAATTTTTCCAATAATAGAATTTGAATGCTAATGATATGGGATTATTTAAATAAATATTTTTATTTTTTAAAGTTTATGCAAAGATTTCTATCCCAATATGTAAAGAATTTATACGTCTTTTAAGAACCATAGAAGCTGATTTTTTGGGACATATTTTACTTTGGCATCAAAAGAATTAGACAGTATGCATTAGTGAATAAACGTGTTTTTTCTCCATTATTTATAGATATGTATAAAAATATAAAACAAGGGAGTTTCTCAGTCTTTCACAAATGTAAGTGGTAATGCTTTGAGTATATAGAATGTGCAAGGTTAGCCAGAAATCTCATTGTTTTACTTTAGTTTTGCATTGCTATATCTAATTTAAATTGGTAAATAAAATATACACTTTTTTAAGTTACGGGTTCTTTGCCCTGCTAAGTTATATGAAACAGGCTACAATATTTTCTAAATGGTTAAAAATAAATAATTTAGAATCGTATAGTATTTCAGGATCATTACAATGACTTTTGGTTCATGTAATGTTCCACAGATATGAAAAATGTAGAAGGTTGGGAAGTTGCTTTCTTCTCTGCCCCAAGAGCAGATCTGGAAATGCATCTTTTTAAATTATATGGTATTAAATTAAAAAAAGAGTGGTAAAACTTAATCTCAGGTTAAGAAATATTCCTAATGAGTTCTTTCTCATTCAAGTTTTATTGGTGTGTGGTTTAGAAAATAAGAGGAAGACTTTTAAAAACTAAAAGATAAACACAATTTTATTTTCATTTTCAAAATCTCAATTCTCTACTTGTTTTTATACTGAAGACATGAGTGTACATATAACCATATGTAACATAATACACTTATGGTTCAAAAAATTTATTTTTAATGACATGTCTTGCCATACATGAAAAGAAATTACATGTACCTATGGTTTTTATTATTAATTTCAAAGAACACATTTTACCATATTTTACACAGATTTAACATAATATTAGCTCATGGTTCATTAAAATAAAATATGTTTTAAAATTGTGAGGTGATATGAAAGGTATACTCATTTCTATGGAGGAAGGAGTAAAGTATTTGATACATATTCATAGAATCTGTATTAATAATTTGTATGGGATGAATTTGTTCTAATTAGGTAGAATAATCTTTTACTACTCAAATCAGGACAATATTATTAATTGTGCTAGGAAAATGGTATAAACCAAGACTATTATAAATAAAAAGGAAGATGGATGGTCTCTTGATCTCTCTGGGAACTTGATATCACTGCTCCTCAAAACAGATATATCTAGAGTAGTTCACAGACCATTTTTCTTACCACAATATTTTATTTCTGCCCACTACAATTAATGGAATGTGAACTGTTCTTTTATTATCCTTTTATTTGTTGAAAACCACCTAAAAATAATTTAAAACACTGGAAGTCTGTTAAGAGCTCTTCAACTTTCTCCTCTTTCTGCTAAATAACTGCAGTTTCTGACATGATTATCATTTATTCAATGCATTCTTTTTGCCAGGTTCCTTTCTGAGTAATTTAAATACACATTAATTTAATCATCACAGCATACCTATGGAGAACTAACTCTCAGAATTTACAGATGAATAAACTGAGTGTTGGTGAGGTTAAACAGTTCTTTTTAGAGGGAGGTAGCATAGTAAGCGGTGGAGTAGGGGCAGGGTTTGGTACTGACTTCAAACCTCAACCGGAATGATAGAAGACTGCTTCTCTTTATGTTTTGACTTATAAACTAATTCTTTCCTAATTTGATATCTACATTTTATTTACAATGTGTAATTTCTTACCTTATTAAAATACATTTTTGACAGTCAACAAGTAAAGAGAATGAATCATGGAACTTGATGTTCCTTCTACTTTGTACCCAGCATAGAGCTAGGTTAATGGAACAAACAGACTTTCCCCCCTGCTCACTTTCATACTCTCATAAAGACAAAACAGATAGCATTCCTCCTTCTGAAGCACAATATATGTTGACTGCTTACTCTTAACAAATAGTAATAAATAAATTATCCTAAACTAAGGAGCCATGAGCCGAGAGAAATTGTTCCTACATGTCTGTGAGAAAATTAGTCATGCAATATGCATAAATCGGAAATTACATTGCTTTTAATTCGACTTAATAATTGAAGACAGACACATAATAATAATAAATCTGTTCACCCTCACAATGTATTTTTAAATATTTCTTTATAAATGTCAGGAATCAATCATGATTTCTGCCTCACTTTTCCCAGTTATTATTTACATGATGGTTTCTGTGTCACTTTTAGTTTATTTATGTAGGTATTCATGCAACATATCACTGTCATGTAATAGAAAGTAACTAGATAAGTAGTTGTCTTTGCTGAGTTTCATATGTGATGAAAATTCCTTCAAGATAAGCATCTATTATAAAAAAGAGAGTAATATGATGAGATATGGAAACTCACAAACTAGCCAATTAATCTTAAATATCATTGAAAAAATCTGTCTATTCCTCCAGTTAGAGTGTTCAAAGTACCTATACATGCAAAGTACTGAAGTGTAAATGTGTGAAGTACTCCTTAAAAATTCTCTTTGTATACTTATGTAAATGTCCTAATTAATGAGGAAAAGCTGTAAAGAATCATGTGAAACTGAATAAAATTGTTCAGATGGGAACTGTAGTAGGTTCGCAGAATAAGGGTTAATTAAATCTTGGATAAGTCTCGGCTTTGATCTTAACACTGAATTGTCGTGTTAAATTCCTACATGAGCCTGTAAATTTTACATAATCTCTGATTCTCAATACCCATATTGATAAAAGAAGAAAATAAGATAATTTTTTCATCGGTTTATTATGGCTATTAAACGATTTAAAGCCTTGGCATAGATCTTGGAAGCAAGGAAGGTTTTAATTCAAGAATTAAGTTATTTTTGTTGCCAAACTCTCCACCATAGAATCAGGAGAAAAGACTGAAATTCTAAAGGATTTCTATCTAGAATATAGAAACTACATGCAGTGTTCATAAAGGGTTTGCTATTATTGATTTTTACTTGTTGTTATGTTGATTTAATAACACTTCAGCGTTATTATATGTAAATTTTATTTTACACATAGGATTTTATTTACTTTTTTTTTAATTGGGGAACTGGGGGAGGGGAACAGTGCTGGGGAATTGGGGAGGGGGAACAGGCAAGTGCTGTCCTTTTGTTCTTCAGTATAGTTATGGAGGACGTCGCTTCACTGGCCCATGTTGGTATTATCATTGCGCTCTTCCCGGGTGAGGCAGTCACTCACCAGCCATTGGACGGCAGCTCACGGTGGCTCTTGGCAACTCATGCCGGCTGTCGGCAGCTCATGCTGACAGCCGGCCCTCATGCTGGCTGCCAGCCACACACGGTAGCTTATGGCAGCCCAGCTCCAGGTCGAGCTGTTGTTCACCATCTTAGCTGTAGAGGGCAGTGTCACTGGCACTCATGTAGGATCCGAACCAGATTTTTCTTTGCACTTAAAATTTTTAAGGAAGACTTTTAGAAAATAGAATGATACTTTTCTTAGAATTATAGTAATTATTTGTTAGTATATGCTACTTAGAAGGACTGTGAAATTTCTTTCCTTCAACTGATGCATTTAAGAACAAATAGTTAAAGAAGAAAGATTTAATACAATAGGCATATATTAATGGTTTGTTTTTTCATTATTAGCAAGGGTATAAAATAAAAATAAAGTTAAAATAAAAATGATCACTACAATTCTAATTGGCCTTGAAAGCATATATTTAATCAAGGTTTGCACTCTGTTTTTCTGACCCTGAAAAATTTAAACATTACATTACCCAAGGAAATTTCTTTTGTCCTTAAGGGTTTAAATGAGACAGGTTTAGAAAGAGGAAGAGGATAAAGGGAAGAAATGAGCTGACATTAAAGAAAAAAGGAAAAACGGAAAAATGAAAGAAGATGTTAGGAAGAGGAAAGGAAAATGAGAGAAAAAAAAGAATATTTGGGGAGGTAGAGAATAGAGAATAAGCACACTAAATTATAAACATAAACCATTTTTGTTTAAAGCAGAAGAAAACCCCTATTCTATATTATTATTACAAAACTTTTTTGTATGTCAAATGTGTCAGTTGGTTATTCCCCGTGTTTTTCCCATTAGATGTAAATATCCATATAAATTAAAGGAAGGTCATGGCATTCAATTATGGATTCATCTCAGCAAGGACAGAGCTCCTAGCAGCCACTAGGCTATGCAAGTCTATGAGTGACATTCAACTTCCAGAGTAAATGCTAATGTGCTGTCCCCAGCCTAGATGGATTCAGCCAGTTTCTACTTTAGGGGCAAAAGATGACTTTCTCAGAAGCCATTACAATTTCTCTATCAAAAATCCATCTATTTTTAGGTCCATGGGTTTTTTGTGAAACTTGTCACTGCATCTATGAAGAGTCTTTAAACATAGAACAGACTACCTTTGGTTTTGCATTGGTTTGAAAGTACACACCTAGCAATAGAAATTGTATCAGATGACTTCTGTTTCCTGCCAAGATCATATGAAATGGACTTTATACCATTTAAAAAATCACTGTTCACCTTATAAAACAGGTGTAAATCTAGAAAATAGAACAGGTAACAGAAAGACATATGGGATCCATGTAAGACAAGAAATAGAAAGGGGATGATTCTAAATGACAGTTGGATGGTAGCTCAATTTCGGTTTTACCATTTTGTCTGTCCTGGCTAGGAAATTAATTCCCCTTCCCCTTTAATTCTTCTGGATGGTCACATAATTCAAACAACATACATCCGATTAACAGAAGAAAATCCAAGTGTTAATACATGTGCCTGGGGAATTCACATAGGCATGAAAATTCCAAAGACAGTGAGAAAATATTGGGTATATAAGACATTTTTGGACAAAAGAGAAAGGGTGGGAAGGGGTATCAGATTTCAGAAGTGAGAATGGGAGACATTCTTGAGGTAGAGCAGATCATGCATGGCAGGATCGTTCTTGCCAGCCAACTCAGAAATGATGGGACACAGGGGGTATCTAGCTAACAGGCCCCTGCCTGATGTCCTTATTTACCATGCTTAATTCAAATTAGGCTAAGGCAGCATTCTAAGATTTCCTTCCAGAAGCAGGTTTCTGTCTGAATCTCTTGGGCAGGAAAAGGGGGACAGTCAAAGGTTCTTTCTGAGTCTTATTTCTTAATTAACAGTTTAAAACTAGTACCCCAAAGGGCAGTTTCAGGGTGGCAAAATTTTGGCTCCCTTTACATTCAACTGTTCATCTTTACATAAATGAAAATTTACTTTGCCATTCTATTTTTTAACTATAAATATTTTTAGCTTTAAATGTCCTGAATAAAAATCATTTGTCTTAAAATATTAAAAGAAGAAGAAAAAGAAGAAGAAGAAGGAGGAGGAGGAGGAGGAGGAGGAGGAGAAGGGGTTTTACGTCATATATATATTTAAAGATTTTTAATGGGGAATTAGGGGAGGGGAACATAAAGTTGTTGTCCCCTTGCTCTTCAGTCTAGTTGTGGAGGACATCACTTCACTGGCCCATGTTGGTATTATCATTGCGCTCTTCCCGGGTGAGGCAGTCACTCGCCGGCCATTGGACGGTCACTCACAGTGGCTCACATGAGTTCATGCCGGCTGCCGGAGGCTCACACTGGCTGCCAGCCACTCACAGTAGCTCAAAGCAGCCCACTGCAGCAGGGGCTGCAGCCTACACTGTTGCCGGGGACTCACGGTAGCCCAGCTCCAGGTTGAGCTGTTGTTCACCATCTTAGCTGTAGAGGGCGCAGCGTCACTGGCCCTCATGTGGGATCGGAACCAGAGCACTGCTGCTCGGAGCTGGCATCCGAAGCTAACGCTTAACTAATTCTCCACTTGGCCGGGCCAGGCTTTATGTGTTAAAGATTCAAATATGAGAGTAAAGTGCAGAGTTATTTTAGGTTGATATCAAATCATTATCTTTAATTAGTGTTCATTTTCAGTATCTGTTAATGGATAAAATATTAACTGCTTCAAGATCTTTGAAGTTTGTATTTCTTTTCCTTGGAACATGCATCCATGAGATTTCTTCTGGGTGGACTGCATCACTTCACTCAAGTCTCCACCTGATTATCTTCCTTGGACATCCTATCTAAATAATTCCCTGCTGCCCATGCTCCATTTGTTCTCTACGTCTTTACCTTGCTTTTTGGGGGGGGCAACCACCCACCATATTATATATAGTTCTTTTTGTGTGTGTGTATTTCTTTATCTTTCTTGACCTCCTCACTCTTGCCACTATATTGTTTTTATGCTCAACCTAAAGAGGCCCTCACACATGGTTGGTGATCAATAAACATTTGTTCAATCATTAGATTTCAGCAAGTAACTGGTAATTTCCTGAATTTCTGTGGAGGTAAACAACTGGCCACCATCCTGAGTCCGGGCCTGTGCGTTTTCAGTTTCAGTCTTTTGCCACATGATAAAGACCTTGCTCACTTTGCTTGCTTGGACCTTTACAAACTATCTGTAGTTCAAACTCTTCTAAGAAAAACCAATAGGAATGTTACACGGGCAAATCACAAACAATAGACTTATTTACTATATGGGTAATTTTATTCTGAGCGAGAACAAATTATCTGTTTATACTTTGCAGTTTAGATATAACCTTTGACAATCTATTTTCAGGATTTTATCCATAATGATTGTATTTTCTCTGATGCCACTGTCAATGAATGCTCAGTTAACAGCTTAAGCCAAGTGAGCATCCAGTTGAAACAAAAACAGCTTTGCACATTCCTAATGATTTCCATCTCAGTTGTATTGTTTCAGTTTTACAGTTCTTATTACTGCTATCACCACTTTATCTTTTTTTTCTGTCATAATGAAACACAATAAAATTTCAGTAATTTTGAAATGAAACTGTTGACTGGAAAGCAGCCCCATTAGACATGATATGTAAGTCGTGCTTATAGTTAAAATGGTCAAATACTAAGATAGGGGATCCACAAATTCAAATAACCAGTATGAATATGAAAACAAAATTTAATAATATTGTACAAATTTGTTATATCAAGCCATTCTTAGGAAAATGATCATAAAGCACAGTAATATTTTGATGAGAACATTGGACCTGGAAGAAATATGAAACTGAAAAATATGCTGAAGACTGTGTTTTCATCTTCCAAATTTGACCTTGTTGTACTTCAGACTTCTTAAAATTTGCAGTCTCATAATACCCCAAGCTCTCCCTGAGACTCTGTGATTCAAATAAACCCCTGCAGCCACTAATAGCTCTGACAATACATGGCCTTAGGCATAAGCACTTACCTTAGTGGGAGGTCTCTTTTGAAAAGTCCCTGAACCTGCCACTTCCTGGCCTTAGGCAAAATGTCTTTAATCAGCCGCTTATTCCACCACCTGTATCTGGGTTTCTTTTTTCCAAGTCTTTTAGAGACTCAGAAAGAACTACTTTACTTGTATTGGCTCCCTGGCAACACCTGTCCATATCATCTTTCCTTATAGTGGGAATTAAATAGATGAAGAAATATACACGGGATCTGAACCCTCATTCTTTGATTCATTTATTCATCCATCCATCCATTCATGAAAAAGTTGTTAAATATAATAATGAACTATTAGCCTTTGTATGAAGCACACTATTAAGCATTACTCATTTAATATTGATACCAACACCAGGAGGTATTATTATTTCTCTTTTATAGATAGTAAAAGCAGAATTAGGCTATAAGTAATTCTAACAGTACTAAAGACAAAAGCACAATTAGGATTTGAGTCCAGGCTGCTTGACTCTAAAGCCTGTTCTCTTAATCCATATGTTATATAGTGTAATACTGATCATAAGGGAAATTTATAATATATCCCTTCTAAAATAGGAAACAAATGTTAGGTTAAACAATACACATGGGAAATGAAACTTTGTAAAATATTATGTATGTGGTCATGTATATTTGGGAATACTTTTGTAGTATATTTTGGTAAAAAATAAAATGATTCAAGTGGAATTAACAAATATGGCTTGATTAGGAAAACACTGGGAGAAAAAGTTATGATGCAGGCTTGGTAAAGAGTTAACTTATATACCCACAAGATATACACAGATATACAGCCAGTCATTCAACAGTTTAGTCAACAAGCTTATATTGAGTGATTATTAAATGCCAGGCATTATTCTAGGAATTGGCAACATAGTTTTGAATAAGTAGATAGGATCCTTGCCTTATGGAGTTCATGTTTTAGTGGAGGGAAATAGAACACATCACTAAATATAGCCTCTTCTTTCAGATAATAGTAAATACTACAGAGAAAAGTAAGCAGGGTCTGGAGATTAGAACAAGACATCCAGGAAATGCTGCTGTTTTATACCCAAATGGAAGGTTTATATAGGAGTCTGGGAGGTAAGCAAGTATATAGAGGGCGAGAGAGGTCTTGACATGTTCAACCCACAGCAAGAATCCCAGGAACAGAATTTATGATGGTGAGAGAGTGATAGAAAAAGAGTTGGAAAAGGCAAAGCCGAGGCCAAGTCATATGGAGCCTTAAAGTCTGTGGGGACTTTGAATTTTTTCTAAGTAGCATGGGAATTAATTGAGTTAGGGAATGATGTGATCATAGCTTCTAGAAAATCACAGCGGCTGGTGTAAGGAGGGATGGAGTAGAGGCATTTTAAGACTGATTAGAGAAATGTCTATTCAGGTCCTCTGCCATTTTTTAATTGGATTGTTTGTCTTTTTGTTGTTGAGCTGTATGAGTTCCTTATATATTTTGGATATTAGTCCCTTATCGGAAGTGTTGTTTGCAAAAATCTTCTCTCATTCGGTTGGCTGCCTCTTTATTTTGTCAATGGCTTATTTTGTTGTGCAGAAGCTTTTTAATATGATATAGTCCCATTCATTTATTTTAGCTTTTACTTCCCTTGCTTTTGAAGTCAAGTTCATAAAATGCTCTTTGAACCCAAGGTCCATAAGTTTAGTACCCTCTATGCAGTTTATTGTTTCAGCTCTTACGTTTAGGTCCATTTTGAGTTAATTTTGGTACACGGTGATAAATAGCAGTCTAGTTTCATTCTTTTGCATGTGACTTTCCAATTCTCCAAGCACCATTTATTGAAGGGGCTGTCTTTTCTCCATTGTGTGTTTTTGGCTTCTTTGTCGAAAGATGAGGGTAAAGGGAATCAAATATGTGATGATGGAAGGAGAACTGACTCTGGGTGTTGAATACACAATGTTATATATATATATATATATATATATATATATATATATATATATATATATATATATATTGTATTACAGAACTGTACACCTTAAATCTATGTAACTTTGCTAACAGTTGTCACCCCAATAAAATTTAATTAAAAAAAAAGACTGATGAGAAGCCTATTGCAGTAGTGGAGAAGAAAGGTAATGGTGATTTAAATAGGAAGATCAAGGTCAGCGATGAGAATTTGTAATCTTTGAGGTATATTTTGAAGATAGGGCTGACAAAATTTACTGGTAGATTGTACATAGATGTAAATGTACACTTGAATGTAAGAAAGAGAAACTGGGTCCTATAGTTTTGACCTATGGACTGGATGAAAGATGAATTACTAAGATTTAGACTAGCGTGGATGGGTGATAACTTCAATGCACATCACAACAAAAATATCCTGGGAACTCTGAAATAGTCATTTCAATAGAGTGGAGGAGACAAAATTCTATTGAAAAGAATGAGGAAGAGAATGGAGAGTGAAGAAGAGGGGATGGCTTGTAACTGTAGCAGCATGGAAGGAACGCAAAGGATAGAAGAATTACGACCTTGGCACCACAGTGAACGGAAGTCCAGACAAATCGTTGATTACTTCGTCTTCCCCGCTTCAGTCTATTGGAAGACTAACATATGAAAACATAGTGTGAGCAATACTATGACAGAGCAGTGCAGGAACCCACGTGGTGCTGTGGGGAATTGTGGGGCACTTAACACACAAGGGAGTCAACAGAGGGTTAGCGAGGTCATGTATCAACAGCAATGTCCATGGGTGGTAGGCTAAATGAGAGAAGGAGTATCAAGCCACAGCATTAAGAGATTATAGGATTATTATAGTTTAGTAGGCTGAACTGGGATGGGAAATTGGGAGGGTGAACTCTTGAAAAATTATGGGTACCTATAAGCCTGGAGATGTAGTGAGAGGCTAATTCAATTAACTATGTGTATTTGTAGAATTATGACAATGGTGAGATTTTTGAAGGACTTTCAGCAACGAAGTAACATGATCAAATTGTCATTTTAAAAAGGTCATTTTGGGCCGGCCGAGTGGCTCAGTTGGTTAAGAGCTCGCTCAAGAGTTTGAGCTCTGAGCAACAGCGGTTCGATGCCTGGCCCGAGCTGAGCAGCTGCCGAGCTGCCTACGGGTGGCAGGATGGCTCAGCTTTAAAAAAAAGGTCATTTTATGGGGACTGTATTACATGGAAAATATACCAGCCACAGGCAGCCCATTGATGTGTTTTAATGCGGTAACCTAGAAAAAAAAGAGAGTGAGGGAGGATAGTGACAGTGAAGATGGAGAGGAAGAGCGTTGGTAAGGTATTTTCTTTCCTCTCAGGATCAGCACTTTATCAATCACTGTGTTTCCTCTTAATCTTGGGGTCAGTCTTTATTTTACAATTCTTCCTCTCCTCCTGGCATGCTATTCTCAAATCATGCAAAACTGTTGGCTTTCTTCTTAAGAGGTCTAAATTCTTTCTGACCAATTTAACCTAAATTTGTATATAACCCAATAATATAGATTTATAAGCAAATACAACAAAATGACTTCCCCTAAATATATTATCACATTGTTAAAAATATTTGGAGCACTCTTTTGAGTAATTATCCTAGCTTTTTGCATTCAGCTTTGGAAGTGGTACAAAAATGCATTGTTAACTTTTTAAAAAAGTATTACAAAAGATATATTCTAATATCTCACCATTATAGGCATTGTGAGTCAAATGCCTAAGGAGCACATGTCATTGGTTCCTAAAATAACAATAGTTGCAAAAGAAAATATACTTTATTGACTTCTAACTGTTTTCCAAGTCATGTGGTAGCTTCTTTATGTGCCTTATTATATATTTACATTATATATTTTTCACAAAAGCCCTCTGGAAACAATTGTATTGCCATTTCACAGGCAAGGTATCTGAGATTTAGAAAGTTTAAGGAACATGTCCAACATTGCACAGTATTTACAATTATAATTGGGTCATGCCCAGAACCAAGCTGGTACTACTAGTGGCATGAGAATTTTACCTTAAGAAAAGTACCTTTGATGCAAACCTTTATGAACTTTAAAATAGGTCTATATACTTATTCTTTCATGTAGTAATTCTATTGGCAATAACCAAACTGGTGCCATACCGGGTATCTTCCTTGAACTGAAGAACATGGAGCTAAAATACCAGGACTCAAATCCCAGCTGCATCTTTACTAGCTATGTGATGATGTTGGACAAGTTATTTAATCTTTAAAGACTCGATTTTCTCAGCTGTAAAAAGGGGAGAATGCTTATTCATATCCCCTTGGATTGTTGGGAGGCTTTAGTGAGTTAAACTATGTAAAGTGCCTACAGGAGTCCCTTGGCAAATAGTAGGCTCTATATAAATGTCATGGTCATAAGATAATTGTCATCGTCATCATCACCTCAGAGGATGCTATTACTGCTCATGGGATGCATAAAGGGAAAAGTAACACATATTAAATAAATCTTCAAAAAAATCTGTATCCAGATATGAGCAATTTTTAACATGAATGGGGCAATGCACTTTTTAGTAACATAATACAAATGATATGCTATTACTGAGTGAATTATAGTATGATTTTAGGTATGGAATTGTGAGTTTATCTACTAATGTGTCTGATTATTTTAACTTTTTGTGGTATAGGAAGACTTAATTTTCATTGTTCATATGAATTTTAAAAAATAGTATGACTGATTGTGTTTGTAAGTCTAGCATCTTTCTAAGATGTTATCTCTGATCATTTGTTTTATTTTAATCTTTTGCATTAGAACTAATTTCCTCCCTTGGACTGCTTTACTTTTAGTTCCCTGTGGTGGAATTTTAACTAAGCGCAAAGGGACAATTTTATCTCCTGGATATCCTGAGCCTTATGACAACAATCTGAATTGTGTATGGAAGATCACAGTGCCAGAGGGAGCAGGCATTCAAGTGAGCATGTTTAAATTTTATTTCTTTTCACTGTTATGTTTGAAATCAGTTTTTTCAGAGATGACAGGATGCACGTTATTTCTAAAGGTATAGCCAGTGCTTTTGATGGACATAGTTGAACCTAATAGAAAAATACTTACTATTAATTGTTTCACCTGCAAGTAACAGAAAAACAATTCAAGATGGCATAAGAAATTAGAAAAATGTGTTGCTCCACATAACCTGGAATCTTGGGGCAAGATGATTCAATGGCTGTTTATTTCAGAGGTTCTGCTTTATCATTCTTGGCCCAGGTTTTTTCCATCTCTCTGCTCTGCCATCCTTAGTATATTGGCTTAATTCTTGGGCTTCCTTTCTCATGGTCTTGAAATGGCTTCAAAATCTCTAGGCATAGCAGCCTTTACACAGCAATGTCCAGTACCCAAAATGCAATGTCTTTCTCTTATGTATCTTTACAATGGTTAAGAGAACTTTTCAAGAAACCTTCCAGCAAACTTTCCCTCCTGTTCTGTTGATCAAAATTGCAACCATATTCATTCCTAAGCCATGCACTGGGCAATAGCAAAAGACTTACTATGCTTTGGCTCAAACAAATCAGTATTAAGTATCTGGATCAGGCAAAGGGCTCAGCCTCCTCTGATATATACAGCTTTCATTCAGTTGAATGAAACCAATTCTCTGTTAACAAGGAAGAGGGATGCTATTCTATAGACAATCAGTAGTATCTATTATATTATTTCAATTGTGACCATTTTTTTCGGAGAGGGGAGCAATTTGACGAGTTACTCTGTTTTACAAGGAGATTATTTCTGGATAAATTGATGGCATTTTACTGCTGAGTAAGTATAATATATGCTCCAGGGAAGGTAATTATGCCTCACAAAATATTATAGTCTATATTTTATAAAAATAGCTTGATGACTTCTCCAATAGCGTTATAAGGTTTTCTTTTAAGTACTTGAAATAGATATCAGTTATGGAAAAAGTAGCCAAGACTTCATCCATTAAAAATGAAATTGGATAGAAGTTAATTTTCAGTAAAAAAAAAAAAANAATTCTTTACTGTAAATTTATTTATAGTATTTTAAAAATATTTTTATTAACAACTATGGAAGGAGAACTGACTCTGGGTGGTAAACAAACAATGTTATATATATATATATATATATATATATATATATATATATATATATATATATATATGATGTATTACAGAACTGTACACCTTAAATCTATGTAACTTTGCTAACAGTTGTCACCCCAATAAAATTTAATTAAAAAAAAAGACTGATGAGAAGCCTATTGCAGTAGTGGAGAAGAAAGGTAATGGTGATTTAAATAGGAAGATCAAGGTCAGCGATGAGAATTTGTAATCTTTGAGGTATATTTTGAAGATAGGGCTGACAAAATTTACTGGTAGATTGTACATAGATGTAAATGTACACTTGAATGTAAGAAAGAGAAACTGGGTCCTATAGTTTTGACCTATGGACTGGATGAAAGATGAATTACTAAGATTTAGACTAGCGTGGATGGGTGATAACTTCAATGCACATCACAACAAAAATATCCTGGGAACTCTGAAATAGTCATTTCAATAGAGTGGAGGAGACAAAATTCTATTGAAAAGAATGAGGAAGAGAATGGAGAGTGAAGAAGAGGGGATGGCTTGTAACTGTAGCAGCATGGAAGGAACGCAAAGGATAGAAGAATTACGACCTTGGCACCACAGTGAACGGAAGTCCAGACAAATCGTTGATTACTTCGTCTTCCCCGCTTCAGTCTATTGGAAGACTAACATATGAAAACATAGTGTGAGCAATACTATGACAGAGCAGTGCAGGAACCCACGTGGTGCTGTGGGGAATTGTGGGGCACTTAACACACAAGGGAGTCAACAGAGGGTTAGCGAGGTCATGTATCAACAGCAATGTCCATGGGTGGTAGGCTAAATGAGAGAAGGAGTATCAAGCCACAGCATTAAGAGATTATAGGATTATTATAGTTTAGTAGGCTGAACTGGGATGGGAAATTGGGAGGGTGAACTCTTGAAAAATTATGGGTACCTATAAGCCTGGAGATGTAGTGAGAGGCTAATTCAATTAACTATGTGTATTTGTAGAATTATGACAATGGTGAGATTTTTGAAGGACTTTCAGCAACGAAGTAACATGATCAAATTGTCATTTTAAAAAGGTCATTTTGGGCCGGCCGAGTGGCTCAGTTGGTTAAGAGCTCGCTCAAGAGTTTGAGCTCTGAGCAACAGCGGTTCGATGCCTGGCCCGAGCTGAGCAGCTGCCGAGCTGCCTACGGGTGGCAGGATGGCTCAGCTTTAAAAAAAAGGTCATTTTATGGGGACTGTATTACATGGAAAATATACCAGCCACAGGCAGCCCATTGATGTGTTTTAATGCGGTAACCTAGAAAAAAAAGAGAGTGAGGGAGGATAGTGACAGTGAAGATGGAGAGGAAGAGCGTTGGTAAGGTATTTTCTTTCCTCTCAGGATCAGCACTTTATCAATCACTGTGTTTCCTCTTAATCTTGGGGTCAGTCTTTATTTTACAATTCTTCCTCTCCTCCTGGCATGCTATTCTCAAATCATGCAAAACTGTTGGCTTTCTTCTTAAGAGGTCTAAATTCTTTCTGACCAATTTAACCTAAATTTGTATATAACCCAATAATATAGATTTATAAGCAAATACAACAAAATGACTTCCCCTAAATATATTATCACATTGTTAAAAATATTTGGAGCACTCTTTTGAGTAATTATCCTAGCTTTTTGCATTCAGCTTTGGAAGTGGTACAAAAATGCATTGTTAACTTTTTAAAAAAGTATTACAAAAGATATATTCTAATATCTCACCATTATAGGCATTGTGAGTCAAATGCCTAAGGAGCACATGTCATTGGTTCCTAAAATAACAATAGTTGCAAAAGAAAATATACTTTATTGACTTCTAACTGTTTTCCAAGTCATGTGGTAGCTTCTTTATGTGCCTTATTATATATTTACATTATATATTTTTCACAAAAGCCCTCTGGAAACAATTGTATTGCCATTTCACAGGCAAGGTATCTGAGATTTAGAAAGTTTAAGGAACATGTCCAACATTGCACAGTATTTACAATTATAATTGGGTCATGCCCAGAACCAAGCTGGTACTACTAGTGGCATGAGAATTTTACCTTAAGAAAAGTACCTTTGATGCAAACCTTTATGAACTTTAAAATAGGTCTATATACTTATTCTTTCATGTAGTAATTCTATTGGCAATAACCAAACTGGTGCCATACCGGGTATCTTCCTTGAACTGAAGAACATGGAGCTAAAATACCAGGACTCAAATCCCAGCTGCATCTTTACTAGCTATGTGATGATGTTGGACAAGTTATTTAATCTTTAAAGACTCGATTTTCTCAGCTGTAAAAAGGGGAGAATGCTTATTCATATCCCCTTGGATTGTTGGGAGGCTTTAGTGAGTTAAACTATGTAAAGTGCCTACAGGAGTCCCTTGGCAAATAGTAGGCTCTATATAAATGTCATGGTCATAAGATAATTGTCATCGTCATCATCACCTCAGAGGATGCTATTACTGCTCATGGGATGCATAAAGGGAAAAGTAACACATATTAAATAAATCTTCAAAAAAATCTGTATCCAGATATGAGCAATTTTTAACATGAATGGGGCAATGCACTTTTTAGTAACATAATACAAATGATATGCTATTACTGAGTGAATTATAGTATGATTTTAGGTATGGAATTGTGAGTTTATCTACTAATGTGTCTGATTATTTTAACTTTTTGTGGTATAGGAAGACTTAATTTTCATTGTTCATATGAATTTTAAAAAATAGTATGACTGATTGTGTTTGTAAGTCTAGCATCTTTCTAAGATGTTATCTCTGATCATTTGTTTTATTTTAATCTTTTGCATTAGAACTAATTTCCTCCCTTGGACTGCTTTACTTTTAGTTCCCTGTGGTGGAATTTTAACTAAGCGCAAAGGGACAATTTTATCTCCTGGATATCCTGAGCCTTATGACAACAATCTGAATTGTGTATGGAAGATCACAGTGCCAGAGGGAGCAGGCATTCAAGTGAGCATGTTTAAATTTTATTTCTTTTCACTGTTATGTTTGAAATCAGTTTTTTCAGAGATGACAGGATGCACGTTATTTCTAAAGGTATAGCCAGTGCTTTTGATGGACATAGTTGAACCTAATAGAAAAATACTTACTATTAATTGTTTCACCTGCAAGTAACAGAAAAACAATTCAAGATGGCATAAGAAATTAGAAAAATGTGTTGCTCCACATAACCTGGAATCTTGGGGCAAGATGATTCAATGGCTGTTTATTTCAGAGGTTCTGCTTTATCATTCTTGGCCCAGGTTTTTTCCATCTCTCTGCTCTGCCATCCTTAGTATATTGGCTTAATTCTTGGGCTTCCTTTCTCATGGTCTTGAAATGGCTTCAAAATCTCTAGGCATAGCAGCCTTTACACAGCAATGTCCAGTACCCAAAATGCAATGTCTTTCTCTTATGTATCTTTACAATGGTTAAGAGAACTTTTCAAGAAACCTTCCAGCAAACTTTCCCTCCTGTTCTGTTGATCAAAATTGCAACCATATTCATTCCTAAGCCATGCACTGGGCAATAGCAAAAGACTTACTATGCTTTGGCTCAAACAAATCAGTATTAAGTATCTGGATCAGGCAAAGGGCTCAGCCTCCTCTGATATATACAGCTTTCATTCAGTTGAATGAAACCAATTCTCTGTTAACAAGGAAGAGGGATGCTATTCTATAGACAATCAGTAGTATCTATTATATTATTTCAATTGTGACCATTTTTTTCGGAGAGGGGAGCAATTTGACGAGTTACTCTGTTTTACAAGGAGATTATTTCTGGATAAATTGATGGCATTTTACTGCTGAGTAAGTATAATATATGCTCCAGGGAAGGTAATTATGCCTCACAAAATATTATAGTCTATATTTTATAAAAATAGCTTGATGACTTCTCCAATAGCGTTATAAGGTTTTCTTTTAAGTACTTGAAATAGATATCAGTTATGGAAAAAGTAGCCAAGACTTCATCCATTAAAAATGAAATTGGATAGAAGTTAATTTTCAGTAAAAAAAAAAAAAACAAACTCAAATTTTAAATTTACATTTATAATATTTCAGAAAAGTCAAAAAATTACTTGACTGGTATCAAGAGTAAAATAGGTCAGTAAACCAAATTTTTATATTTATATTATGTGAGAAGTTTGTGGGGTGGAGTGTATTCATTTGTTTGTCTGTTTATTTTAGCAAAATATGTTGGAGGGAGAATTCCAAAGGGGCTGCATTCGACAGTAACCCAGTTATGAAGCAAAGAGTAATCTTTATATGATGAACCATAAAGAAAGATGTTGGTACTTTAATTGTGTCAATTTATAGCATGATCATCATGAGTTAATAACATTTCAAACAAAGTACAGTGGGATTTGAATGTCTGTATGGGGGATATCTAGTTTTAATGATTGGAAATTCATTACCTCATAAAACTATCCTGTTGCCATGATGGACAACTCCATCTAATGCAAAGTACTTCTGAACATTGAATCGGTTACGCTTTTTTAAAACCATTTGCTTGACCCTCATTTGGCTTTTTGTCATAGTGGGTCCTCAATCATTTACTTGAGTCTTCTACCGTATCTATGTGTTTATTATGCCAAAATACATTGACAGTTTGCCCAGGTTCCTTGGAGCAAATTGCATTAGTATTTTGTGGCTGCTGTAACAAATTACCATGAATTTGATTGCTTAAAATTACATAAATTTATTTTCTCACAGTACTAGAGGCCAGAAGTCCCAAATCAACTTTATCTCACTGAAACGAGGTGCTGACAGGACTGGGCTGTCACCCTCCCCTCTCCCCCTCCCAGACACTGGGGGAGTATCCTGTCTTTGCTCCTTCCAACTTCTGGTGGCTGCCAGCATTCCTCAGTGTCTGACTGCATCCCTCCAGCTTCTGCCTCTGTTGTCATATTACCTTCTCCTTCTCTCTCTGGGTCGACTTTCCCTTGGCATCTTTCTTATAAGAATGAACAGTCATGATTGCATTCAGGGCCCAGCTGAACAATCCATGATAATCTCCCTATCTCAAGATCCTTAGTTTAATCACATCTGAAAGAACAATTTTCCATAAAAGGCAATATTTACAAGCTCCATGGATTAGAACCTGATATCTTTGGAAACCATTATTCAGTCTGCTAAACTGTATTTGGAGTTAAATGGAATTTTTTTCCATTTAATGGATTTTAGATAATAGGCTTTTCTAAGATGTCTACATTTTTTTCTTACTACCACTCTGATCTCAAAAACTCAGGGAAGAAAAGATAAATTATTCTTAAATCTTCCCTATCACTTCTTCCTCTATTTGATTCACACAAAATCCAGTAACTTCCTTATAGCAACACATGTGACATCTGGTTACCGCTTTCTACCTTTTTTTTTCCTTTTTTAAAGATTTTTATTTTATTGGGGAATTGAGGGAGGGAATAGCGTTGGGGAATCAGGGGAGGGGAACAGACAAGTTGCTGTTGTTTTGTTCTTCAGTCTAGTTGTGGAGGACGTTGCTTCACTGGCCCAAGTTGGCACCATCATTGCGCTCTTCCCGAGTGAGGCAGATCAGTCGCCGGCTTCTGGATGGCCGCTCACTGCGGCTGCTGGCCACACACTGTAGCCCATGGCAATCCAATAGCAGGAGCTGCAGCCAAGCCGTCGCTGGTGACTCACGGCAGCCCAGCTCCAGGTTGAGCTGTTGTTCAGCATCTTAGCTGTAGAGGGCAGTGTCACTGGCCCTCATATGTGGGATCCGAACCGGGGCCTTCTGGCGTCCCAAGCCAGTTCTTAACCAACATGCCACTCGGCCGGCCCTACCGCTTTCTATCTTTACTGCCTCCAACCTACTTTAGTCTTTCATTGCTTCTCACACGGGCTACTGCAATAAACAGTAAAATTGTTGTTTCACTTTTATTTCCTTCACCCAGTGCAATGCTTAGCGCTCAGCCCTGATTGTGCTTCTTTTACCCCCCATCTAAACTTCAGTGGAATATGCCTCAATTGCGTAATTATTACGGTGTTCAGTCTTTATAGCCTCTCTCTCTCTGTGTCTCTCTTAGCTAAGATATATTTAATCCTTCATACACTCTGGGCACTACCCTAAACTCAATTTAATTTTATAGCAAATTTATGAATCAAGTACCTTAATTACAATGGTTTATATAAGTAATCCTTAAGGCATAGCAATATTAACAACTCTTCAGGGGTTACATCCAGTAAAAGCCGAGGAGATTCTTGCAAAAGCTCAAGAGTAGAGGGAGCCAGAACGTTGCAAACCCAGGCATAACTCTGATATCTTTCATATTTATACACCAAGCGCTACTTTTTCTAACTTTTCTCTACTTTTTCTAACCTTGCAAGCATATTTTCTTTTATGCACATACCCTCTGCTGTGGCTAAATTGGATTACTGATGGTTCACAAAATCCCCCTCATGGCTTGCCTCCTCTACATTTTTACTAACTCAGTAAATTTCTTTTGGTGGAGCACCTCTCAACCAAAGAACAATTAGCTAATCTTTTTTCCTATCCCTGAATTTAAGGGAAAGAAAATTCAGATGTGATGAGAGAATTGATCATTGTTTAAGGAGGTGGTTGCTCTAGTGCAGTCATACAGCTTTAATTCTGGTCTTCTTCCTGTCCTGGAACATTGCCATTGGGCGTCATGCCTGCCGCCCAGGCAGGGTATCCGTTGCCATGTGGCACTCACCCCTGGAAAGGAGACACCAACGTTCACTGGAATGGAAGAATGATGATGGACTATTCTGTAGATAAGGAATTTCTAATTAGTGCAATTGTTATAATTATTTAGTAAGTGTTTGCATCTATAACAGACTTTAAATAAAATGAATTTATTTTAATACAGTTATTCCTTTCCCTTTTCCAAATGTACAAAATATATAATAAGCAAAGAGAAAAACAGATAATATCCACAGTTGTGAGGGTCCTGTAGGTCCTTGCAAAGCTCAAGCTGTGCCAAGTGAAGTGCAACAAAGTAACACATGCCTCTTTCTTTAAATAAAATTTAAGGCCTGAGAGATTTACACTCCAACATTTCCCTTGTCAATCCTAGGGACTTTCACAGCAATTCAGTTATTATGACTCCATTCATAAAAATAGTCTTTAAAAGATATACCCAAAGTGTAATTTTTGGTCATTCATATTGAGAGCTATTAAAAATGTGCATGGGGTCCAATATATGGCGATGGAAAGAGAACTGACATTGGGTGGTGAACACACAATGTGATGCATAGATGATGTATTACAGAGTTGTACACCTAAAATCTATGTAACTTTGCTAACAGTGGTCACCCCGATTAAAAAAAAATAATATGCATAGAGGATACTAATGTTAATTTTTAAAAACTAAAATCAGAAAAGTGAACAAAGGTTATGTAAATACAGGAAAAATAAAATATATCCAGGATCATTCTAGAAAAATGTGTGTTATAAGTTCTTATATGTTTGTGGACCACAGATCTGGTTATTTCCTAATAGCTAAAGCAAACCCAATCAGTGACAAGAACTTAACACTCCAAAATGTAAAAGTTAACCAGTTGTTTGGAACATGCATTGGGATCCTAGCCCTGACACATTCGATGAACCCCAAGCATTTAATAAAGAAAATGCTCTGAAATGGTGACAGCAAAACTCAGAGTTACATCCATAGTGAACCCTGCGGGGTGCCCACAGACTTTTCTTATGACTGTCAGCCCATGGAGGCCAGTGTCATAATGGCAAAATTCAGTTGTTAAAACAGCCTTCTATGAAGGGCCACCGTGATGTGAGCCAAGCTTTGAGCTCTCTCTTCTAGGGGATGTAGATGGACGATAGTATATTAATTTTGTTAGGAATGTGTGTTCTTAACAGTAATGATGATTTCACAGGTACAAGTTGTCAGCTTTGCTACAGAACATAACTGGGATTCCCTGGACTTTTATGATGGGGGAGATAACAATGCTCCAAGACTTGGAAGTTATTCAGGTAAATACGAGTTGAACTTAGTTAAAATACTGTTATGCTTAGTAATTTTAAAATCTCTTTTTAAAAAGTGCTCCCTGGGCCTGGTGCAGGACGTGTCCTCCCGAAATGACCTGCCTGACACTTTATGTTTGTAAATGTCTGTAGTAATAAAGTTAATAAAGTTAATTTTAATTATTAAAAAAATAATAATAAAAAAATAATAAAAAGTGCTCCCTAGAATTCTGACTTGGTCATTTTAATTTCCTTTTTATAAACTATTTGCAATGAACTAAATTACAAAGTTAGAAGTTTGAGAGGCTTTAAAGGTAATAAAGTCAAAATTGCTGCTGAAAACGTTACTGTAGTCTTATTATATTTGTGTATTTATTGATGCTTTTATGTTAATGGTAACATTTTTAGCTGTTCTTCAACAATAGTATGTGTGATATCCCCCTTTTTCTTAAAAAAAAAAGAGTGAGCAATAATAGTTTTAAAAAAATAGTGCCTGGTAATCTGGTAATTATGTTATATCCACTTAATAGAATGTTATGAAGCCATTAAAATAATTATAGAGGTTGTGTATCAACATGGTAAATGCTACAAGGCACTGTTCAGTGAGCATAAAGAGAGTATGCAATTATTTCTATGAAATGAATAAAATTATATAAAGTTAATATATACATATGTACCCAAACTAAAAGGTTTTTAAATTTCTTAAGACTTCTTAAAGGTAATTTATGCAGTACTCCAACACCTCCTTTTGGCATATAAAAGGTGAAATGAAGTTTTTTTTTAAATTTTAACTATACATTTCACATTAATTTTAACTATAACTTTTAAATCTAGAAACATGAACATAGTTAAACTATTAACTTACACATTTCAGTTATACTGAAATAAGTTTAAATGGTTCTAAATTTTTAATAGATTTTTAAATGGAGTATGATAACCAATTTTTCAGCATCATCATTGAGGAAAGGAAAGAAAAAATATCTAGAGGAGAAGTGATTTGGTTTAGGGATAAAAAATATTTTAGATACAGATTTAGACATAACTCTTTCCTGAAAAAAAATTACATAAAAATTTGAGTATACATTTGTTTATAGTAGGTTAGATATATTACGTTCTTAATAATGAAGATGATAAAAGTGATAAATAAAATGCTATTGATTACCAAGTGCTAACTCGGTGTGAGTTTTGTCATATATTTCCCTCATTTGATCTTTCTAGCAGTTTAGGTAGGTGATTGAAACATAGTGAGAAGTTTCCCAGAGTTGTACAGTGTATATTAGAATGAGATTGGGACCCAGCTAGTGTGACTCCATAGCAGAGGGCTAACATCCTCTGAGAAACTAAAAAGGCAGTTCCAGTGACTTTTGAGTTACCTCTGTCTTCAGTGATTCAGCAAGGATGCCATGGACTGAGAGCAAGTTCAAGAAAAAAAGAAAAAGAAAAAGCAATTGTGTCTTTTGTAATCAATGCATACTGATTCATTTTATAGAAGAATCACAGAGTTGTGCAAAGTGTAAAGTAACTAGTTACCAAAAAAATGTTTGCAACACTATCAACTCAAATGTTTGTTGAACTTTATCTTAAAATATAGAATTGACAGTTATTTATATGCTTGTCATTTGAATCTGCTAGAGTTGTAATCTTGAGGCTTTTAAGATTAAACTATTATTCAATGTCAAATACTCAAGTTGTAACTGGTTTAAACAGATATTTTATATTTTCAACTGAACAATTGAATAAACTAAAGTTGATTTCCTTTAGAAGTTCAAAAGAAAATCATTATAATGCATTTACTGAGAGACAAGGTTAACCCTATCTCATAACTGGGATTTTTTGAATGCTAACTAGCAGCTTTGCGTGGTACAAAACAATACACAAACACACACACACACACACACACACACACACACGGCACCAAAAAAATGTATACACATTGTAAGAAAGGAAAAAACTATTAAATTTGTAATACTCAATATATACCAATAACAAAAGATGAATACAAGTCACGTTTGACTTCGGCAATTACAAGAAGTGCTCAAAGTGGTTACCATCAGTGTAATGTTAGTACAGTTTTTTTCCTTTTTAAAATGTGTATACATTTTTTGGCACCGTGTGTGTGTGTGTGTGTGTGTGTGTGTGTGTGTGTGTGTGTGTGTGTTTATGATAAAGGGCAAAATGAATATATCCTCTGAGCCCTTGAAAACCTTAAGTTAGTATATCATAAAAATCACATGGAAACTTTAAAATTAAGTGTATTGTTAGCTTGTGCATGGATTATTGAAGTGCATATGAAATTCAAAACATGTATTTTAGGTGATCTATAATATTTAGTGCCTTGATTTTATCAGCTGTGTTTGCTCATGCCTATTTTTAGGGAGCAATCTAGAGTGATTGCAAAGGTCTGTATTCTTGGAAAAAGTCAGGAACAATAAAAAGAAAGAGGAACATGGGAAAAATGTTTTTATTGAAAAATACTTGACTAATACATCATTTCAATGATAAACTATTGGCTGATTAGTAGTTAACTTACTTAGTTTTACTATAGCATTTATTATGTGATAATTGACCTGCCTTTTCAATTATTATTTCAGGAACAACAATACCCCATCTTTTGAATAGTACGTCTAACAATCTGTATTTAAATTTTCAATCAGACATCAGTGTTTCTGCTGCAGGTTTTCACCTTGAATACACAGGTAAATATAACTTCATGTGCTATTCAGGAAAGTTAAGAGCAAGTCCATATTAATTTTTAAGTATTACTTTTCCAAATGTAGAAATTAAATAGACTTTGTCAAAAGACAACATTCAGCTTATTTAAGATTTTGATGTGTTCCTTCAGTTCAATTACAAAACTATATGTATAATGTTCTAATGATTTTCATCTTTATTTTTAACTGTAAAAACACAACATGAAATCTACCCTCTTAATAAACTTTTATGTGCACAACACAGAATTGTTAACTATAAGCACAATGTTATAGAGCAGATCTCTAGCACTATTCATCTTGCATAACTTAAACTTTATACTTGTTGAATAGCAACCCATTTTGCCCTTCCCCCAGCCCCTGGACCCAACATTATAGTCTCTATTTCTATGAGTTTGACTATTTTAGATCCTTCATATAAGTGGTATCATTCTAGCACTATTCATCTTGCATAACTTAAACTTTATACTTGTTGAATAGCAACCCATTTCGCCCTTCCCCCAGCCCCTGGACCCAACATTATAGTCTCTATTTCTATGAGTTTGACTATTTTAGATCCTTCATATAAGTGGTATCATGTAGTATTTGTCCTTCTGTGTCTGGCTTATTCCCATTAGCATAAAGTCCACCAGGTTCGTCCATGTTATCACGTGTGGCAGGATGTGATACTTTTAAAGACCAGGAAATCCCAATGTTATTTAAATTATTCCATGTGCTTTTTGTGGAGCATACCATACGTTCCCATACTAGTCTCAATAGAAAACTACGAACTAATGTCTTTTATGAATATGACGCAAAAGTTTTATTTTTCCAGCTCATTGAGTTTAATTGATATATGGCACTGTGCAAGTTTAACATATATGATGTATTGATTTGATACATGTATCTATTGCAAAATGACTACCACAATAGGGATAGTTAATACCTCCATTGTCTCATATAATTAACATTTTGTTTTGAGAACATTTCAGATCTAGTCTCTTAGCAACTTTCAAGTGTATGATACAATATTGTTAACTATAGTCACCATGCTGTACATAGCATCCCCAGAAACTTACTAATTTTATAACTGGAAGTTTGTACCTTTTGACTCACACTGCCCCATTTCACCCAATCTCCAGCCCCTGGCAACCACAATGCTACTTATTGTTTCTAAGAGTTCACCTTTTTTAGATTGCACATATAAATGAGCTCATACAGTATTTGTTTTTCTCTCTCTGACTTATTTCACTTAGCATAAAACCTTAAAGTCCATATGCTAAGGATGGACCTTAGCATAACAAGATCCATCCATGTTGTTGCAAATGTCAGTATTTCGTTCTTTTCCATAGCTTAGATAGATAGATAGATAGATAGATAGATAGATAGATAGATAGAGATATATAGTTATAGTTATACATCTATCTATATCTATCTATGTCTATATCTAATATCTATATCTGTATACCTATATCTGTGTCTATATATATAACATTTTTGTTATCCAATCATCTAATGACGGACAACACTTAGATTGTTTCTGTATCTTGGCTATTGTGAATAATGCCGCAATGAACACTGAGTACAGATATCTCTTTGAGATCCCGATTTCATTTCCTTTGGATAAATACCCAGAAGTGTACTACTGGCTCATATGATAGTTCTGTTTTTAATTTTTTGAGGAACTTCCATAGTGTTTTCCATAGTGGCTGCCCCAATTTACAATTTCATCATCAGTGCACAAGGGTTCCATTTTTCCCACATCTTCATCAACACTTGTTATCATTTTGATGAAAGTCATTCTAACAGGTTTCAGGTGACATCTCATCATGCTTTTGATTTACATTTCAAAAATTCTCATGATTAGTGATGTTGAACATCTTTTCATGTACCTATAAGCCATTTATATGTCTTCTTTGGAAAATAATATTTTAGATCCTCTGCCCATTTTTTTTAAATCAGTTTTTATTTTCTGAATTATGAGTTCCTTGTATATCTTGTATATCAACCCCTTATCAAATAGGTATTTTGAAGATTTTTTTTCTCATTATGTAGGCTGCCTCTTGATTTTGTTGATTGTTATTTTTCCTGGGCAGAAGCATTTTTATTTGATGTAGTCCTTCTTTAGTTTGCTTTTGTAGCTTGTGTTTTTGGTGCCATATTAAAAAAAAATCAATGTCAAGATCAATGTCAAGGAGATTTTTTCCAATGTTTTCTTCTAAGACTTTTATAGTATCAGGTCTTATGTTTAAGTCTTTAATGCATTTCCAATTAATGTTTGTAAGTGGTGAAAGATAGAGGTTCAATTTTATTCTTCTGCATATGATTATCCCAGCACCATTTATTGAAGAGACTATTCTTTCCCTCTTGAGTATTCTTGGTTACCTTGTCAAATGTAGTTGACTGTATATGCAATGGTTTATTATTGGGCCCTCGATTCTGTTTCGTTGGCCCAAGTGTACATTTTTATGCCAGTACCATACTGTTTTGTTTACTGTAGCCCTTGTAATATATTGGGTTGTCAGAAAAGTCATGACGTATTTTTTCTGTTTTTCCTTGCAAAAATGTGTCATGACTTTTCCGACAACCCAATACTTTGAAATCAGAAAGAACAATGCTTCCAGCTTTATTCTTGTTTCTCAGGTTTGCTTTGGGCATTTGGGGTCTTTTGTGGTTCCACATGAATTTTAGGATTTTTTTTTCTATTTATGTGAAAAATGTAATTGGGATTTTGATAAGGTTTGTATTGAATATATAGATGGCTTTGGGGTATATGGACATTTTAACAATATTGATTCCTCCAATCATGAATAAAGAATATCTTTCCATTTATTAGTATCTTCTACAGTTACTCTCATCAAACTCATAGTTTTAAGTATACAGGTCTTTTACCTCTATGCTTAAATTTATTCCATTATTGTGTTTACTTTTTATGCTATTGTAAGTAGAATTGCTTTCTTTCTTTTTCACATATTTTATTGTTAGTATATAGTATCACACTAATTTCTGTATGTTGATTTTGTATCCTGCAACTTTATCAAATTTGTTTTATTGTAACTTTTTTTGGTAGAGTTTTTAGGATTTTCTGTATATATGATCGTATCACCTGCCAACAGAGATAATTTTACTTTGCCTTTCGGGATTGCAAAGGCAAACATCTGCCCAAAGATGTTTCCTTTTCTACTTTTTCCCTAATTGCTCTGGCTAGGATTTCTAGTGCTGTGTTGTATAAGAGTCTTGTTCCTTGTCTTAAAGGAAAAGGTTTCAAACTTACACCAGTATGTATATTAACTGTGGGCTTTTTATATATGGCCTTTATTGTGTTGAGATAGATATCTTCTGTAGCCATTTTGTTAAGAGATTTTATTATGACAGAACACTGCATTTTGTCAAGTGCTCTTTTCTGCATCTATTGAGATGCTCATATGACTTTCATCTTGCCTTCTATTAATGTCATGTATCACATTTACTGATTTGCACATGGTGAACCATCCTTGCATACCAGGCATAAATACCACTTGATGATGGTGTATGATCCTTTTAATGTGCTTATGAACTTGACTTGCTGGTATTTTACTGTGGATTTTTGCATCTATATTCATCAGGCATGTTGTCTTGTTTTTTTCTAGTGTCTTTGGCTATGGCATGAGGGACATGGCTGGCTTCATAATATAAGTTTGGAATGGTTCCCTCTTTAGTATTTGGAAGAGTTTGAAAAGGATCAATGTTAGTTTTTTAAATGTTTGGTAGAATTGACCTGTGAAGCTATCTGTTCCTGTACTTTTCTTTGCTGGAATGTTTTTAACTACTGATTTAATCTCCTTACTCATTTTGGTCTATCTAGATTTCAATTTCTTCATGATTCAGTCTTGGTAGGTTCTATGTTTTTAGGAATTTATCTTTTTTCTAAGTTATCCAACTTGTTTCTGTAAAATTTTCATAGTACAGAGATTTTGTGATCCTTTTTATTTCTGTAGTATCAGTTCTAATGTCTCTACTTTCATTACAAGTATTTTCAAATTATGGAAAAAGGAACTGGACCTGTAGAAACTTTAAAACTGAAATGAGAATAAGTGGCTTCTCTTGTTGGCATAGAATATATATAATTACCTCCCAATTTCCTACAAAATTTTAGACACAGAAAAGGTTTAATACCCAAATTAAATACATGTATAAGTGTCTATTTTGCTATGTAAAATTATCACAAGTGTAATTGGGTGGTTATTGGGTAATTTTGAGCTTACTTACTGTCTCCCTAGAAAGTAAGCTTCAGGAAGACAGGATCTGTCTTTAGTACCAGACCATGTCCATTTAGGATGTCCTTCTGTCTCTTGCACTGAATCCAGTCTCTGAACCTTCTTAGGTATTCAAAACACATTTTTTGGCTGAATAATGAATGAGTGACACAGCACCTAGAAATATAAGATAACAATTATAAAATATTGGCATATATCATTAACATCAGTATACCTACACTGATGCTGGTGTTCAAAAAGTCATTTAGCAGTCTGGTCTGTGCACATTTTGTGATTTTCTTGGCTTCTGCTTCCTGAAGGAATCCCACTGAGTATGATTTTCTCAACCTCGCTTTATTCAGGCCACTCAATCCATCACTGTAACATCATTACCTACACTGGAAGTTCTGATAGAAAAGAAACTCCCTGGAGGGAGTGGGGAGGACAAAAAAAATAGAGGCTACAATGATAAACATGTACTAAAAAAAACACTGGTTAATTGATTTTTGACAGTATTTTTGGTTTTATATTGAAGTTTATTTTCTAGCTATTGCTAATCTCACACAGAATTAGCGTATCATTGTAATTGTAATAGATTACGAATCAGTAAAAGATTTATTCATTCATTCTTCATTTGACCAATAAATATTTTAAAACACCTACTCTATGTCAGGTACTATGTTCCACGTGGGAATTGCAAAGATAAATATGTTACAGAATCTTTTTTTGAAGAGATCACATCTAGTAGAAGAGACAGAGAGATGAAGCAATAATATGGTGCTATGAATACAGGAATAGACATAGTTGTGGTAGAACGTACAAAAGCAATCAGCTCCATTTAGGAAGTTCAGGAAATACTTCAAACAAGAGGTTGCATTGGCTGAGTCTTAACAAACAAGCAGGAGATTTCCAGTTGGACAAGAAGGAGTGGATATTTTCAGCATGAACACTTCAGGCTCAGTGCTATGATATATGTCATATTGGGAGAATTGCAACTGGTTCCGTAGGGCTGGACTAAGGTTTGAGGCAGCTTCAGGATCTATGGCTGCTTATATAGGTAGGAGGAATGCTGCAAGTTACAGGATGTCATAATTAGAAATTTAACTTTATTATAAGTGATTCGTTTCAGAAGCATCTTTTGTTTTGATAGTTATTCATCATACAGACCATTACATTATCATAATCACAAAGAAATTAAAGAAACTCTTGGAAGTCACTTGTATACAAATTTTGCATTTCTAAAATGTTTTGTTGAATGTCAAAATGGTCCTTCACTTGTTTAAGATAAATAAGATCATTAAAATTTAATAGGATTATTTATCCAATTATCTGTAATATTTTTGAACTCTTCTTTTGGTTAGAAACTCTTAATTATGTTCAATAAATGATGGAAATTGAACTATATCCTTATCAACAAGTAGTAGGTGTTAATATGTGTAGTAGCTTATCCCCTAAACAAAGAATTGAGAGTTTGAGAGCTCTTCGTAAGGGAAACAATGACTAGTGGATTTAAATCTCACAATTTATGGTCTCAAAAACCAGTTGGCAGAAAAGGCATACTGGCAATGTAAATTAAGCATCTTTAAACATGATCTTTAATTTAAAAAGTAAAGTTGAGTATCTAACTATGTCAAGGAACATCTGATTAGAACTGTAGAAGGACTGGAAGATGAATGAGATAAATCAAGTTTAACCTTATTATATGAAATGTGTTGTTTTCCTATATTTATAATTATTTATCCAACTATTTCACAACTAGTTATTTCTATAAAAAGAGCATTCAAGGAATGCCAATATTTTCTAAATTAGTTATCTGAATTGAACTCAAGAATGTGGGAAAGAACTCATCATTGCTAATGAATGAGCATAAGAACAAATGATGTGTCAGTGGATTTTGTATACAGTTGCTTTAAATAATAGGACTGACAACTCTCCTAGTGGTCTAGAGGCTGCTCACAGGGAATAGCATTTAATTTGTTAGCTTTGAAGTCACATAATCTCAAGTCAATGTTCACAGAATGATTCTTTGTGTTCAAACTGATTCCCAGATACTTCCTAAGAGTTATTAGATATCTGGATTCTTCACCCAAGAGAAAAACAAGCAAAAAATGAGTCACCATATTTAGACAATCTAAGGACAATTTTAACTGTTTTTTCAAAAACCAGAAGGTGGAATTTTATTAGAAGATGTTAAGGATGATCACCAATTTTTTTTAAACATTGTGTTGAGGGGCCTTAACTAAGATGTCAAAAGATTTGCTGAATGTTTTAATTGAGAGAAAAGTCTAAAAAACTTCCTGGATTAAAGTAAATATAATAAAAAAAAACATTATTACAAAAATCCTGTAAAGTTCTATTAAAACATTAACTTTTATTAAATCGTAACTTAACAGAAGTTAAAATATTTTCCAGGTAGAAGAAGACTTTTCTTTTTGGAGAAATTAAATGCCTTAGTAAATTGTTATTCTTAGTAATACCATCACATAAAAATACTCCAGTTGCATGTGCTGTTTTTAGAGGAAGTGAGTGAATTTAAATTAAAATAGGAACTATGTTACTGAACTCAAGGGGTTCATTTTGCCTGCTTGTATCAAAGCCAAAAGAGCCCGGAACAGAAATTTGCAGCAAAGAAAGCTGAGGTTTGCTTAAGGAAATGGCACCAAGCCTGGAGATACAGGTGAGCGAGTGCTCGTAAGACCTGACTCCCTAATGCCATGTAGGTTACAGATTATATAGGGCAAAATCACAGAACACACCATGGGTTAGGGGTTTGACGTCATGCTGGGAGCTGATTGGTCAGAGGTGAGGTAGGGTGGCTGATTATCCAGGAAAAGGCTAGGTCCCTGAGGAGACTATATATATATATATATATATATATATATATATATATATATATATAGAGAGAGAGAGAGAGAGAGAGAGAGAGAGAGAGAGAGAGAGAGAGATATGATTTCTAGACCTAGCACTAAAACACTAAAACTAAATTTAATCAAAGTCATAAGCACACTCAGTTTCAACTATACATAGAGAAATGAAGAAGTATAGAGAAATAGATGAGAAAAAGAGAGTTAGAGAGTATGGAAAAAGAAGGGCAAGTAGGACAGAGGGACCAAGAGAGGAGAGAAAAGACAAATATATATTTAGCGGACGGTAGTGAAATCAGTGCCAGTGGTGCCTGATTTTCTTTTAATTAATTAAAAAGATTTTGGAATACTCTTTATGTTTTTAAATCTATTGTCTAAATAATGATTAGCCATTAGCATAGTAATTTGCAGAATATTAAGTGCAAGGGAATGGGGGGAAGTTGAACAGGTGTTGTAGGAAAACGGTTCTTGGTATTGTCACAGGAAAGAATTCAAGGACACACCGAATAAGCCGAGCAAGCAGTGGATGCATTAAAAGAAAAGAGGATAGTAAGTACACTCCCAAAATGGTGGGAGTAGGCAGGCCAGGAGATGAACAACTGTCCCGAAGAACAAAGAAACCTAGGAATTTATTATTTTCAAAATGAGGGTGTGAAATATTCATGGTTTAGGGGAGGTGGTATAGGCTTTTCTAGGCGGGTCCTCACTGACCACTCATTCCTGTTGTGAGGTAGGATTTCCTTGTCTTTGTTTGGCCCTTGTCAGAACTGTCATGGCGGCACAGGGAGTGGAGATTTTCCCTGCCTCCAATGCTAATAATATTAGAATCCTTTATAATTAGTTAAAGTTCACCTTGAGGGACAAAATGCTGTCCTGGCTCTGCTCTCAGCCATCGAAATCTAGTTCTGGCCAGTCTGATAGCTGCACCTTTTCTTAAGAATCATCTCATCTCCTCCCTCCTTTGTTTTCCCTGCACTTTCTCCGCCCCTTCCTCCCTCTCTCCCCTCGGCACTATTCTTCCTGTCTGTGGTTACACATGGAAATATTAAGTACAGCTTTACAGAATTAAAATACTGGGTTGTCGGAAAAGTCATGATGCATCTTTGCAATGAAAAGCATAGATAAAATACATCATGACTTTTCCGACAACCCAATAACTAATAACTTCTGCTCTAGTCTTTAAGGACAAAGTTATGAAACAAGCTATCGCAGGATGTTTGGATACTTGGTTAAGAACAGATTCAAAAGCAGTTATGGTGCATTTGGTGGATCAAGCACTGCGAAGAGCAGCTGTGGTTTTGGTACCATGTCCAGCAGCGCTAACTCGAAGGCCGCCTGATCACTCAGTGCCCACTCAGGTGCACTGTTTCAAGGAGCTCTAGCGAATACTCCCAAACACAGTAGTTTTTTTTTTTTTTTTTTTTTACAAATAATTCATCTTGTTTGTTGATAGGGCACCAGCATTCCTGTCAAGTTTCAAAATGGTAATCTTCCCATAGTGGAGAAATATCTATTTTGTGGTAATCTCTTCACTTGTGGAGGCAGGTTTTATTAACTAGACATAAAAATTTTGAAAAGTGCCTTATGTATTCAGAAGCCCCCCAAATCACTGGTTGAGATATGGGAACACAATCACCTCTGTAAGAGAAAATTGTGTTTTTTAATGAATATAAACAAGGATAAAAAAAATTAAATCTAAGATTTTATCGGAAAAAAAAGCAAAATGCTTAATAGTTGGGTACTGGGAAAAATGTGTGCATGTGTGTGTATTTGTTTTATAAACAAGGTAGTTATATTAACTTTTCTCCTTTGATAAGATACCTTTTTCATTTCGTATCTTTGGTATCTCATTTGTGACAGTCTCTAAGATAAAAGTTGTGCCCACAGGGTAACATAAGGAATGAATCACAATGGGCAAATAACAGTATTATAATCACACATCAGCACAGATGCAGAAGACATTAAGGTTTACTATAAAAAGAACAGATTTCATAGGTTTTAGTTTGTTTGTGTTGGTTTTTAATCAAGAAAATAGACTCTTTCTATGTTCCTAAAGGAATAACGCCAATAGTAATGGCTTCAAGAAACAGTGCAGGCATACTTCTGTCTTGGGAAAAGAAAATTTGGCTGAGATTCCTTCCAGCAAGTATTTTCTCTGCCTGATTTTTCTACTCACTCATGAGGTTTTAAGATAACAAAGACACAAAAATATCCTAGACTACCTGATGACATAGTTAGTAGACAGGTATGCCTTGCTTTTTATTCATTTAAAAAGTAAATGGTGTAAATAGGCTGATTTTTTTTCTACAGTGTTCGTTTCCCCCTTGAACTTGAGATTATGACATTTTAACTTTGGGATGCTTGATTATTGTTACCATCATCATCATCATCATTGTAATCATCATCACATCATCATCAGATGAATCACCTATATCTTCTGACCAATCTATTCTTCACATGCCTTGGTCTCATTAATATTTCTAGAGGTCCATCTTGATCATTTCAGATCATTGTTTTCTATTACCTACTAAAGAAAGGCAATAATTTATTTCCTCCCACAATTTTCCATTTTCATATTGCTTCCCAAATATAAGAACAAACCCAGTTGTGTATTTATCAGATATTATTGAGTACCTACTAAATGCTGGTTTTATTTTCTAGGTAAGTGCTACAAATTTACATAAAAGCTAGTCCTAAAAGTTTTCAGATTTATTTGGGAGTAAGGACACACAAACAAGAAATTGCAAAATTCAGGGTATTCACTCTTAAGTGTTGTTTATGTAAGTCAGTACTTCTCAGATAATCATGGGTTGTAGTCATTTTTAAGTTTTGTTAAAAATCTAGATGACAAGACCCCATCCCAGAAGGTCAAGTTAGTTTTTCTGAAATTCTGTCAAGCATTTACACTTTCTCCAACTTCCCAAAATTACTCTTACAATCATCAAAGTATGAGGACATTGTGTATAATTTAGGTGATGACATAAAGAAGGTAGTTATCAAATCTGATAGGGGTTACTGGTGGTGGAGTCAGGAAAGATTTCACCATAGAACAATTAGAAGTCCTTTTAGCATATAAGAATTAAAGTATAGGGGGCCGGCCAAGTGGAGCATTGGTTAGGAGTTGGCTTGGGACACCAGCTCTGAGCAGCAGGGCCCCAGTTCAGATCCCATATGAGGGCCAGTGACACTGCACCCTCTACAGCTAAGATGGTGAACAACAGCTCTACCTGGAGCTGGGCTGCTCTGAGTCGCTGTTGACAGCGTAGGCTTGCAGTGGAGCTGGCCAGCAGCGAGTGTGAGCATTTGTGAGCTGCCATGAGTCACAGTGAGCAGCCGTGCGGAGGCCAGCGAGCAACTGCCTCACCTGGGAAGAGCATAATTATCACAACAGCAACATGGCCAGTGAAGCAACGTCCTCCACAACTAGACTGAAGAACAAAAGGACAGCAACTTGTCTGTTCCCCTTCCCCGATTTCCCAATTAAAAAAAAAAAAAAGAATTAAAGTATAGGTATGGAAAGAGTTTGGTAGTTTGAACGGGCATCCTGGAATGTACATGGATATGAGAGCATTTATTCTGGAATCAGACTTAGGTTTGATCATTTTTGGATTTTCAAAAGGCCCTTTTATTTTGGAAAGTGGAGAATGCATTGCGGGAAGAGAATAGGCCCAAGGAAAAAGTTGCAATCATTCACATGAGAAACTCTGAGGTGATTCTTGTCATGTAGATGAAATGTTACGAAACTCAGGAAACAAAGAGGTAAAGCTGGAAAGATTTATGGCCTGTTAGATGTTGGAAATGGGAGAGAAGGAGGAGCAGAGGATTGTTCACAGGTTTCTGGTCTTCTCTTTTGGTTTTTACTTGAGATCATATCACTTTTTTACATGATCACAGTTTTGTTTCATTCCATTGGAGAGCTGATCTTTAATTTTTTTTTTAAGGTTTTATTGGGGAATTGGGGAAGGGGAACAGCCAAGTTGTTGTCCTTTAGTCTTAGTTGTGGAGGGTGCAGCTTGCTCAGCTCCAAGTCCAGTCACCATCTGGCCGCCCATCAGCAGCTCACGGCCACTTAGCTCAAGGTGCCGTGTTCAATCTTAGTTGCGGGTGGGCATAGCCCAACATCCCATATAGGAGTCGAGCCGGCAACCTTGTTGTTAAGAGTGCAGGCTCTCAACAGCTCAGTCATCCTGCTGCCTGTTGACAGCTCAGCAGTAGCTCAGCTCAGGCACAGCTCACTGGCCTATATGGGAAATGAACTGGCGACTCTGTTGCTCAGAGCTTGTGCTCTTAACCAATTGAGCCACTGGGCCAGCCCTGATCTTTAAATTGTTTAGATATTGTCTTTGATTTTTAAAAATCTTAAATAGTGAATTAAATAAATCAAGATTAACATAAGCACTTTTATTGATCTGTAATAATTGGATTGTATACCTTGCAGTGGGATCCAGGAACCAAAAGTATTTTTTAATTTAACTAATGATAATGCTAGCGTAGCTATTATATACTTTCAAGAGTGAAACTTGGGGAGCATTTGAGATCTTGCTCCCTGGCATATGCTTTCAGTTAGCTCAAATAAACTCTTATAAAAAAAATTTTAAAAAGTGAAACTTGCGTGGAAGGTGCATACAGTGCTACTTGAAAAACAAGAAAAAATGACAAATGGATATACTTATTATATTGAATATATGTGCCTATATTCTTAATATTTATAGTCATGCTGCTCAAACTTGCTCTCTTGGAGGTTATAGTTGTTCCACAATTCAAGACAGTTTTTTCTAAAGTAAAGATACATAAAGTAAGTTAAGAAATATAAATTTGGAAATTTACTTCAACTTTTTTTTTGAAACTTTGATGTGTTCTACTGATTTTATGCTAACAAATTCTAAAAAAATTACCTGATATATAAATATGTAACCAATATTAATGAAAGATTAAGAAAATAAGTCAATTTTGTTTTCTGTGAATAACAAAAGGGATTGAATATTAAGAGAAAGAAGACAGGCAGTGTGGAAGAAGACATATTCTCCTAGTAACTTTGGGAGACACAAGGCAAAATAAGGCAAATATACCAGATCTAGAGTTTAGAGGACTCTAGATCTGTTCAATGAAGAGAAGCTAATACATTTTAAGATAGCCTGATTAGTATTTTGCTACTTCTGATACAAATTATCAAAAGTTGACATGAAGCTACGTTATTCTTTGTTTTTGGAATGTGTGCTGGTTTAGTAGTCACGTAAACAGATGTAGCTTCTCTGAGTTAATATATTGTTTCCAATGTTTTTCTTAGCTAAAGTATAAAAGTTTTCTGTCTCCTAATCCTATGAACACTGAAAGGTGGGAATCAAGTTTGAAATTGACAGCTTGTGTTTTTGTTTTGTTTTGTTTTGTTTCTAAACACATGTGATGTTTGTCATAATTACATGTCTTGCATAAATACATTTGTTGTAGGGAAAATGTTTCTCGTGCATGGAATACTGTGAAAGATATCAATTGTGAGTGGGCTTTCACAAAGAGAATTTATCATTTCTACTTGCTCTGCCACTTGGATTCTGGTAGAGCCTCATCATGAACAGCTTTGTAATGACTATTTGATTATAATATGCATATGTGATTTCCTTAAATTTGTTGAGGCACAAATTTGAATCTCACTAATGGAAAATCCTAGGAGGACAGTGGAGCATCTATAAATCAATGAGCAGTTTTTGGTTTTGGACTTACAACATGTACATGTTTTAAAAGGGGAAACTGCATCTAGTAATGGTGTTTGCAAATTTAGGGGTGTTCAGAGATCTCAGGACATAGTCTCTGAGGAAGTCAGAGGCACATGTTACCATAGTGAATACATTTTTCTCTCCCACACCTGAGAGCACTCATGATATCTGCCATTAGTAATTAGACTGTAAATACTGGGAAATCTCAAGTGGTCTGAAAAACATCTTTTTTAACCCATGCAATAGTTGGAGGGCTTGTGTGAATATTCAAAAGCATAAAAATAGTCATAAAATAGTAAGCACCCAGAAATGTACCCTTTAACTCTAGCTTATAAATAACAAAAGAGTCAATTCAGCACAATAGTTATTTTATTGCTTTCTGTCCTTGAGCAATGTACTTAAGAGAGAATGCATTAGGTCTTAATGAGTTTATTTTTATAATCACTAAAGATGGGTTTCTCCCTTGGGCTAATTAGATAATTGATTATTTGAGAAAAAATAGTGATTTTAAGATTATATTTTTCTTGAACAAATTTTATTGTTCTAATTAGTTTATACACATCATCTCATAAAATATGAATTGAGAAACACCTCCTGCTCAAAATAAATCATTAATAATTGTCATTTCTAATTTCAGTTGCCATTAACTCAGAATATATTATATACAAATAAGTGTAATTGATCTTTGTAAACACATTTTACTCATTAACTGTATAAAGCCATTACAGTTTTATTATAGCTTGTTTCCTTGTCTTTTAATCAAAATTTATTTCATTATCATCTCATTGAGTGTTCACCTCTTTACGCTGTTGACGTAGAGATGGTTTTAGCCTAAGTTTCTGAATTCTGGAAACATTGTGTTTCTGTATTCCTAAACTTTCTCTAGTTTTATCTTGAGCTAATAACACTTCTCCTGATCTCCTGGGTTTTTTCACAATAAAGCCTATAATGTTTTAGTTGTACACAGAAGATTTTCATTTTGTGTCAATCGTAATACTCAATGTACTTAAGTTCTTGACACTTTATATAAATGTTTATTTTCTTTATATTTCCTAGAGCAGGGGTTGGCAAACTGCAGCTCGCGAGCCACATGCGGCTCTCTGGGTGCTTTCCACCTCAAAAGTTTGTCAACCCCTGGGAGAGCCAATCCTGTCCCTCACAATAATTTAAAAATTATTCGAGGGCCATAAATATATTTTTACATAATCACCATTACGTGAATAATATCCTTGAAAAATTTTATAAGTGAAACTATGATAGTTTTGTGTTATTTTCATTTTCAATTTTACTTCAGAGGCTCCCAAGCCGCAGTTTGCTGACCCCTGGCGGCTCTTCTGTCTCAAAAGTTTGCTGACCCCTACCCTAGAGTATTTCTTTGAAACCCATTGATCTTAAACTTACAGAAACATACTCTCATGACAACAGAACAAAATAACCTTTATTTAGAACGCAAACTGACAACCTCACTTCCATGTTTAAAACCATTCAATAATAATGTCAGTTGACATTTGCTGAGAACTTACTATGTTCCTGGCACTATTCTAAGTATTGTGCCTGTAATATTCTTTAAGCATCACAATATTCTTTCAAAGTTGGTATTTTTCCATCCCATTTATAGGTGAGGGAACATAGTCATATAAATCATCTTGGACTTTACAAAACAAAGCAAGAAACTAGTGTAGATAAATTGCACACAGAGGTTGCGATCTTAATAATTCTGAATTTTCCCTCCATTACTCACAGAAGGAAACTACAACTCCCTACATTGGACAAATTATAAGATTGTCACAATCTATATCCTGCCTCCCTTTTCAGCTTAATTTCTTGTGCCTTTCACAAAAGACTACAATGTGTTTAGGGGGAAAACACTCCTCCTCTTTTCCATAAAAGAAGAAAAAAAATCATTTAAAACTCCATTCACTTATCATGACATTTTGCCTGCCAGGACATCCCACAGCTTCCCCCTTGTTATCATAAATTGGTAAAATATATCATTTTTCAGTACTGACATAGGTTATTCCCTATGAAGTAGTTATTTAAACAAAGGGCAACTTTCGTTTATTGTGATTATTCTGCTACACTGTAATCATCTTTTAAAGTAACACCTGGGGCCGGCCGATTGGTGCGTTGGATAAGAGCTGGCTTTGGACACCAGAGGGCCCCCGTTCAGATCCCACATATGAGGGCCAGTGACTCTGCCCTCTACAGCTAAGATGCTGAACAACAGCTCTACCTGGAGCTGGGCTGCTCTGAGTC